>NW_025781460.1:0-41253 GCF_021130785.1 Homalodisca vitripennis | reverse complement strand
GGGAAATATTTTTCAGAAATAACTGATTTTAACTAATACCATTAAAATTCATTAGTTTCACTCATATTCACAATATTAATAACACAACCAAAACTCAGAGCACAATGATTCTGTTTACAACACCATAATACGCTGCGACATTTGTATTTAAATTGTCTATTAAAAAAAATTATGGTTGCCTGTAAAGTCGGTTTTACGAGCGAAGATTTTACGTGACAACGTCTTTTTTCTCGGTAGAATATTTATTGATATGAATATTATTAAATTGCACAATAGGAACAAGGAATTGAATGAAAATAAGAATTGCACAAATTTTAACTATAGAAATATATTTTGTTTACTAAAACATTGTACATAATTTGAAATTAATTAAAATTTGTTATTGTAAATGGTAAAGTTGAATAAAACATTTACTAAAAATAGGAATTTGAAATTCTTGCTAAACACAGTTAAATTCTAACTCCGCGCGTGGTGATTGGTCGGTTTAGTTCGTTTGTTTGGTCGCACTGTTATGACAGGTTAGAGGTTATAATTTGTTATTTTAAATGTTTGACTAGCAATACGCGCTGTTTCTTCTCAATCGACTGAATTACGATTGATTGCAGAGTGATTTAAACTAATAATTTACTTAACACTATCAACATTTGTCAATAGTATGACATAACCTATAAACTCAGTTTCTCAACTTTTGTGTCAATCTAACAATTAATCAATCAATCAATAGTTTACGATAATGAAATATCAGTGTACAATTATTTACCTTTATTGTTGTAGTTGTTGTAAATGACGAAGCCTAAGCACTCCACATTTTCACGAATAAACATAGTTATCTGCTTTATCCCGTGCGGCGGACCCACAGTTATCTGCTTTTATCCCGTGCGGATCCCGTGCGGCGGACCCACTGGACGGGCATCGTAACGTTACCGGGCGTTACACTTTTTCATGAGTGACTCCGAGCCGCAACCTCATTTAAGACGTTGTCACGTCAAAAAAAAAACATTTAAATCATAAAATTCCTGGTTTGTGGTAAATGATATAGTATGTGTTCTATAAGGAAAACTTTTACTATCAATAGAAATATATGTTTTATCTTTCATCTATAGTTAGTATTCTTTGTTTAATGTTTGTTATTGAACAATTGAGTGATTGGAAACCTCAATATGTTACAGTGCAACATGTAACGATGGCAAATGTCCGAAATTCTGTTATACAGGGTGTATATTATGTCTGGAAACACCCAAATATTATCCTTTAATAATTTAAATATAAATTTGAAACCTCTTACAATCGTGATAGAGATTGGGCATCTACTTTTTGGAACAATGTTTTGTTATGTCACACCAACGGGGGACGTCCTGCCGAGGGTATCGTGAATATTCTTAATGGAAGCCTATACCTTGTGATACATAATTTTAAAGGTAATAGCTTACTGAATTGAATGCCATAAACCGCATCTCAAAGGAATTATTCTATCAGAAAATAGAGCATTTTTAGTATTGAAAATTTACTGATGTTCAACAATGTAATTTTAACATGGTTCTTGCCACAAAATGTGTTACACTAATTTTTTAGCATTTTTTAAATGTTCAATTAAAATAAAATAAACAATTTATTTTTAAGCTGGTTTCATTAGTACAAATTTACCAGTTTTTTATTACAATGAATAAAACTTATGAGTCACTTTCTCTGATTTACTTATGAATCTGTACTTGGTGTTTTCCAGTCAGCAGGAAGGTTTAAAGAGACAAAGGTCACTAGCCTATGAGAAACATTATTGTGTTATTAATCATCTGGTCTACAGGCTTCAGTTTTGTTGAGCATGGAGCTTTCACCAGACAGGTCTAAGCTTGGGAATTACAAATGGACAAAGGTCATATCATTCCTGTCGAGTTAATCAGTGTCTCTGAAGCATTGCTGTCAACAAGTTATCTAATTACAGTAGTTCAGTTTTTATTTGGCATTTTAATGGAATTGTCTGAAAGAGAACGAATTACTCTGATTTGATGATGCGAGGATATGGCGATCGTCAAAGATCTTATCGGGAAGTTTGTAATTTGTTTAATGACACTTTCCCAGAAAGGAATCCCATAAGTGTTTCAAACAATATCAAAAACTATTGAGCGTTTTGAAATGACAGGGAGTGTACGTAATCGGCCAAAGTCGGGTAGGATACAATCTGCAACCGATGAAGAACATGCACTAGATGTTTTGCAAACATTTATTGAAGACCCACATACATCGCTCAGAAAAGCTGCACAGCAACATGATATGCACCCTATGTCTGTGAGTAAGATTTTGAAAATTAATAAATACAAACCATTTAAAGTTCATTTAGTCCAATAGTTAAGTGAGGATGATTACGACAGAAGAGTTGAGTTTTTGTGAACTTGTGATGCGCAAATTGATGACAATAGAGATTTTCTGACCAACATACTATTTTCTGATGAGGCAACTTTTTTCCTAAATGGCAATGTTAACAGGCACAATTGCCGTTACTGGGCTGAAAACCCACATTGGATTACTGAGTCCCATTCACAGCAACCACAAAAACTGAACGTAATGGTGTGGAATTTTAGGTAACAAAATTGTTGGACCCTTTTTCATCAATGGAAATTTAAATGCCGAACTTTACTACAATATGCTCCAAAATGAAAATAATCCCAGCTATTCAAATTGCTATCAGGAGAATACTTTGATTAATGTATGGTTTCAGCAGGATGGTGCTCCACCCCATTATGGGAGACAGGTAAGAGAGTATTTGGATTTAAGGTTTCCTCATAAATGGATTGGCCGAAGAGGAGAAATCGAATGGCCTCCAAGATCTCCGGATTTGTCACCAATCGATTATTTCCTATGGGGTCATTTAAAATCCAATGTTTTATAGAAGAAAGCCTCATAATTTTGGTAAGACCTAAGAAACAGGATTATAGAGGAGATTGCTTTGATAACTGAAGAAATGTTAGGCAACTCTGTCGAATCATTTTTACACAAGATTGGCTCATTGTCAAAACCGTAGAAGGAACACAGTTCGAACAATTGCTTTGACACCAAATGCAGGTAAAACGTTTGTTGTAAGACTTTTCTAACAGCATTACATTATTTTTTATTTGTAATAAGAAAATCAATAACATAAGTATTTCCATAATTGTACTGTAATAAAAACTGGCAAATTTGTGCTAATAGAACCAGCTTAAAATGAAATTTTTGTTTTATTTAATTGAACATTTAAAAAAAATGCTAAAAAAATTAGTGTAAACACATTTTGTGGCAAGAACCATGTTAAAATTACATTGTTGAACATCAGTAAATTTTCAATACTAAAAATGCTCTATTTTCCTGATAGAATAATTCCCTTGAGATGCGGTTTGTGGTATTCAATTCAGTAAGCTATTACCTTTAAAATTATGTATCACAAGGTATAGGCTTCCATTAAGAATATTCACGATACCCTCGGCAGGACGTCCCCCGTTGGTGTGACATAACAAAACATTGTTTCCAAAAAGTAGATGCCCAATCTCTATCACGATTGTAAGAGGTTTCAAATTTATATTTAAATTATTAAAGGATATATTTGGGTGTTTCCAGACATAAATATACACCCTATTTATTGTGTATAGCATTTAGTGGTAATCACATGATTAATCATTATTATTTATTGCAATTTTAATGATGACAACACTGATTAATAATATCAATTTTAAGATGTTAAACTTAAGTACACCAAACAAAATCCAGAGTAACATTAAGTTTAGATTTATCTTAATAAAAAGGATTGTACAAACCTATAATAGGAAATTAGGTATTGAGTTAATTGAAGTATTGAAAAGTATTTTAGGGAGCATATACATACGACACGGGTGGTCTGCCTCATCTTATACCTAATACTTATTACTATAAATGTAAACTATTTTAGTTTCATTTTGGCATAAATTTTAATACTTCTATAATCAATTTCATGTAACGTATCAACTTGCATACGATTTAGTATAGTTAATCTTATTACCCTAGAGATGCACATTAAACAATTAATATGGGCTACCAATTTCATATCTTCGGTCCAGTTTATCTCAAATTTGGCAGGAACCACTACTTCTAACTATGAGCACTGCCAAACTAAAAGCGATGTAAGTTTTGCATATACTCGTAGACTGTGGTATCACCTGTAACGTACTCACAAAGAAACTGCTTCTCTTTCAAATGCTCTCCACCCTCTTCGGCTATTAGACCACTGATCTTAACAATTCACATTCCAAATGTGGGCGTTTTTCCTAACATGTAAATATATATGAGGTTCAAACGCATCACTACTTCTCGATGTTAGAGGTGAGTTAATAGGTTTATGTAACTGACTTTACTTATTTATCTAAAAACTAAATAAATATGTAGATTAACCCATATAAAGAAATTTTTAAAATAGAATCATTAAACTTACATTTATACCTTTAAATAGTATATCTCAAAATAATAAAAAAAGGTAAGAAGTACGCCACACCACGTGGAACGCGTACGTCAAGCAGGTTCATACAAATTAAAAAATGTATAACTGATTTCATTCTTATGATGTCCCTGCAAACAGATAGGCAGACAGATAATCATACAATAAAAGAATTTGACAAGAAAATTACATATTATTCTTGTAAAAATTAAATTTAATGCAAAATTTGAAGTCCCCGTATAAAAAACTCTTCGCATGTCATGTAGAAGTGATTAAACTTAAATTTTTGTTAATTCAAGTATGTTTGGGATTTTTATAAGGTTTTACATAGTAAAAGTCCACATACTAAATAAGTATTAAAATAATGTGTACGTATTAGGATAGTTAGGCTACATGTGTTAATATGTCACATTTGTAAATCTGTTATGTGTGGTTTGATATTGTTCAAATTTCATGGTTTCCCATAAGATATATTTAGAATAACCATTAACGCTCAGCCAAAATCCCATTTTGCACCATAATCAAGCTCAGTGTTTTCTCACATATGGATGCACAGTTTCACTTCTATAGGTCAGTTCGTCTTCGACATATCATGCTGGAAGACAGGCAGAAAGGAAATTCAGTATTAATATAAATACTAAAACTGAAAAGGGAGAGATTGTTTTAATTACTTTAGGATTCTCGTAGCCAGCGGCTTCATTAAATTTTATATGAATAATCAGTTATTTCATTTCCTTGTAGCTACAAAATTCCGCAATTTGTAAAAAAAGTTAAAAGTTTGATCTCCAGGGTTAAAATTATGTTTGAAATTTCTATACTTCTTAGAGGTTAATGTATTTTTATATGTTATAAACGTTTTTACAAATACTTACTGATCACAATATTTATCTACAGCCCTTTAAGCCACGAAGATTCATATTCAGAAACAGTTTTCTTCAAATAACTTTTACGATATATGACTGCATTGATCTCAGCAGAAATCAGTATGGACATTTTATTGCATACTTTTAAAATAGTTTGTCAATGTTCTTAGACAATAGAGTGCGGAGTTATAAGGATGAAACCTTAAGTCAGAAGTATCTCGGCCAAGCTAATAAAGAATATCGAATTAGTTAGTACTATATCGAATATAACAGGACCTACAAAATTGTAATTGAAAAGAGAACATTTAAGTAAATTATTTAGTACTATAGCATAAAAGCCACAGACGGTGTAATAACACTTCTTAAGTACGTTCTGTATTATACTATTTTCATTATTTTATGAAATAAAATATTTAGTTTTTGCTCATTTACCTACCTTCCGCAAAAAATAAAATGTATTGTTTTTGTCTGTTTTTTATAATCTGCAAGATTTTTTTAAAAGGAGCATACATGACTGTCCTTTATTAGAACTAGTAAACGAGACTAACTTCAACCAAGTGAAAGTTAATTGAACTGAATTTTATTTGAGTTGAATCGGTTTTCCTACTTTATGCACCTTTTACAATAGAAATATTTTATTTATATGCGCACGGTTAATTGCTAATGAAATTAAAATGGCATTAGAGTATTTCTCACAAAAGCGTGTGATTAATAATAATAATACAGTTCGCTAATGTATTGGTAGTTCATAACATATATATTCTTATTCAATAAAGCGATTTTACAACAATTCTACATAATTACTCATCTGTTATATCTCAGTTAAACAATAAAAATATAATAAATAAGCGAGAAATGCGGGACGGGAAGTAAATACTCGGAATTTAATATTCTCGTTCCATTTCTAGTAGGAATTTTACATCATAAGACGTTATATTCTAAAACTCTATAGTTTTTATTATTTCTTAAATGATACTATACCTACACTTTGCCTTTGTTAGTGTTCCCGGTAACTCCACAATCAAGATAACAGCTGATATTACACACCGCGTCTCTAGAGACGTACCATTATTAGCCTATTCAATGTGTAACTGGCTCATTGCTCTCTCCTCGCCTCGTATTGTAATAAACTGATTGTATAGAGGTTACTGCACGTTACCATTTAATAGCTAGTGTATATCTATAATCTCCTTAACTAAATTATTTCCCTTCAATTTCATGCATATATTATATTATATTTTTATCCTAGGGGGTTACAAAAAATAACTAATGTTAAATGTTCTAATGTGTAAAAATAACAGCTGATTTCATCGAACCAGTTGGGTTTGGTCACCAGCAATTTCCCTTGAGATATTTACTGCAATTCTCTTGTTTTTCTACTTATTAATGAGGTAAAATTTTAAAGAAATTTCGAAAACATATTTTTTTAGGCATATACAGTCTTGAGCTTTTCTAAGTTAAAGTCGAAGACCAGTTCTAATGTAAAAAATTAAAATATAACAACTTATTTGGAAGAAAATCCGTTAAGGGCTATATCAGATATCGTCACTGTATATAAGATTAAAAGAATATTTAGTTAACTCTCCGATAGTTTAATTCAACAAACAATTTTGTATTGATTTATTAATACGATGTCTAAATTGTACAGGGTATATTTCCCAATTATAATAATGTACTTTAAATATTAAAACATCTAATCCTTTTACCTGCAGCTCAAATATAGCCTATCACTCGCTCTAACTCAAAGACTCGATTCAATTTAATATCCTATTTGACAACTTTCAATCTGAACAGATGTGTTTTTTTCTTAATCAACCCTTTTGTTGTAAAAATGCCTTCAAAATTAAGTATTACTGAACGCTTGTCCGTGATTGAGCTGTTTCACATCTACATTGTCAGGTTAGATAGACTGTTTTTAGTTATAAATATGTGTGTAGTCTTATTAATTGTTAACTTCAAATATGCAGGTTTAATTTTAAAGTGGTGTATACTCGTAAGGTAAAAAGAGAATGTTTCACCACTCCCGCCATACCCCTAATACTGCCGCCCTGCGTATGGCTATCTTCGTTATCAACAAACATGTCATTGATAAAAGAGAAACTATGATCGGTATCAGTATAATGGATGTCACATGGTTGCTGACTACCACGAGCTCAAGATTTCTAAACATTTATAAATATAATAATTAATTTCTGTGTTAATATTGATTTTTATTCATATTCATAATGTCCGTAAGTGCAATACTGTAGTCAATATATTTTTCCACGTTGTTACATCTTTCATCATTTCTAATAATTCATTATAAGTTAAAACTTAATTTAGTACAGAGATAGCGCTTATAATTAATGTTATGGATGTGTTTATCTGCCTATATAATTCAATAAAAGTTTCATCATCCGCATTATGGAATATTTTTATTTCGACTATTACCCAACATAGAAATCAAAATGAAATGATTTCCATAAATATTAAGAAATTACAAATAACTTGTATTTTTATCCTTGCTGGATATTTTTTATATTTAAATAAAGACGATCAATTTGTTTGTATTTTCGTTACTAGGCATTTATAGAGTTATATAACAATTTGTTTTTAAAATTGTACATTAATTTATATAAAGATTCTACACATATTTTTGTAAGGTATATTAATTGATGTAATATTTCAAAATTGGCCACTATCTTAGACGTATACACTAATATAGTGAAATTACACATGTATACGTATATATGTGTTAAAATCAATATATTACAATTGCAGCCAAACCATGTGCCCATGATTTAAAATGTTTTTATATTAATCCTATTTACTCATACATTAATCGTATAAGATGCTTCAAGTTTATGGAGTTTCTAAATTGTTTAAAGTGTTACGAATATATTGATTTGATATAACCATTCAAGAGTTTTTTTATAACATCAGTGTTGAATACATTAACGTAGACAGCTAATAATGCATCTTCCATTCCATTATTACAGAGGACACGCAGACATGAAATCTATCTTTCTTCTGTTTGCACCGGAAAGGACATTACACTTTAAAATTTGTTGTGAGATTTAAAATCCTTTTATAAATAAGGGCATTTAATTCTCTAGACTAATTGTCCATCACAATGTTCTGAGAGCTAATGGGTATTTTAAAACTGGAAAATAGCAATTTTTTAAAAGAAAGAATAAGTTTCCTAAAGTATTCTAAGCTTGAACCCAGAAGCTTATATTAATGTTTTCATTATTTGCTTGCCTATAAGGTTTGTGCAGTATTACTTAATTAAACCTTTGTTAACTAACCAAAACACATTTTTTTATTAATATTAGAACAATTTTACTAATGAGCAAATATAAAATTCTGTCAGAATGCGACTGTTTTACTTCTAACTAACTTGAATGATTAAATTAAGATAAGATTGCTTAATAAATCTTAGCAAAAGGGCCAAGAATTCAAGATAAGAATTGTAAACTAAACAAATAGCTCTACATATAAGTAATTATATGACTTACGTATAATTTTTTAAAATTTAGAGCAACATTTAGATCAGTTTTAAAATTAATTTAAAGAATTTACAGATAAAAAAAGTAACGATACCACCTGCGCAATAGGATTTTAACATTATTTAGTAACATCCTAAACAAGTTGGATCCATAATAAGCAAGCTCATACTACATGATACATTTTTGCATAGGGTGTTGATGTTAAAACTTGAGTATACCTAAAGTACCAAAAAACCCAAAAAGTCTCAGCAATGTTTGAAAATCCAAACTCGTATTCATGGTTATATATGTTTTATTACTATGTTTATTGGTTAAAATTGTCCAAAATAGCTCTAAAACAGGTGGGACAGTGTTTAATTGGATTGTGATATTTTAAACCAATCCACATTAATTTTTCATCAGAAAACATGAGACTTCCACAATGTAAACAGTTCGCCACAAATATTGTGGAAAAATTCCGCAACGCATAAACGGAGTTTGCTAATTGGACTGCAAAGCTCTTTATGATTACTGACATAGATTTGTACGTCAACACAGAAAATCAATGAATGAAAATCATTACTTGTATTTATAGATGGATCTGTTGTTCTAATCCTGGTTTTGGGTGTGTGGTTGAAAGGTCGATACCATAAAAAACATTTTAGTAATAATAGTTACGATGTGAATTTAAGATGTACTATAGAAAATAGTATGAACTTTACCAGATATTTCTTTAAAAAAAACTATAATGAATGGTTGTATAATTTTTATAGTGTTATTGGGGTTCCCCAACCTGGGGTTTTCATAATATTCAACTTCTTATCTTGCATTGCTAGCGTCTAATATTTTAGTTACGAATATTATTCAGGTATTTAGATATCAGGAGAAAGAAAACAAAGTACGAAGTGGGCCAACATGGGTCACGAAAGAAGCAATCTGCACCTCCCCACAAACCGTATGTTAAACAGGCTATATAGGGTATGAGGGTAATAATGTTACATTCCGCTACTCTGATCCAAACAAACGTAAGCAATTCAGAACTTCCTCCTGGAAGCGATCGTGAAAGAGCAGGAGGGTCCAAACTCTCCAAGCTTCTACGGGATCAACAGGAGATAAGGAGTCCTGAATTTCACATGTGAAAACAATAATACAGTTGAATGGTTGAAAGGAAAACAAGCTACACTAACGCCTTGGGAGAAAGCCAGTCTGAGGGAAAAAATTCTCGTGTAAGAATCGCGACTGACCACTATCCAAACAGTGCAACCGAATCCACCGATAAGATCATACAGTTTTTAAAAGCTCAATATAAAGAGCTAAAGTTTAGAAAATGGAACTTTCTGCGTATAAGTGATGAGGGTAAGTCTGTTTCTGCTAAACCTGGCAGTACATTGTGCTACAGCAAACAAGCTTGGGAAGGAGGGTTCTTGGATCAACTACAAGTTTACGAAAATTCAACTAAGACTGAAGAAAAAACAGAAGGGGAACACTGAGGACTCCAAAAAATGGAGGATATAGACGTAAGGAAAGTCTTAGAACGTCACCGAATAAAAGAACACCGTTGAAGAGATTGGAGTGGAAAATGCCGCAAAGGTATCAGAGGAATATGCATACCATCACGAATAGGTATACTCCTGAGAACAAAGCCGTGCAAAAATATAAACAAAAAGCTCCCTCTTCCCGAAGAAGAGACCCACTCTGAAAAGACCATGGATTTAGCCAGAGAGAGAGAGGTGGGCACTGTCCCAAATACTACAATAAGATGGGCATGGATGGACTAGCAGGAGGAGGTGGTAAAATGCGTAAGTATGTGCCTTATTCAGATAAATCTACATCATTTCCAAGGGCGCAGCCGACATCTTGAGTAGGAGCTTTAGCACAATCACAGGCCTGAATATCGCCCTTATTCTGGAAAATTGGATCATCAGAGGTTACATCAGAGGACTAATGATTCAGGTAGGTAATCTCATGTATTATCATTCAATTGAATACCCAAGAGTGTATGTTACTTTTCAAACATAATAACTACTTTTCCTGTTAAAGATCTAATTAGCAAAGACCAGCTGGTGGTAGCAGTAAAAGTAGCCTCAAAATAAGAGGATGAAGAGGTAATTATTGTCTCAGCTTACTTCCCAAACCCTTCGGCTATGACTGCAACGAGCATCACACCTACTTCAGTAGCACCCAAAATGGTGCTACTACAGTACCTCCCTATAGATAAGGAGGTACTGCAATTTTTATTTAGGAAAGGATCTTGTTCTAGACAATGCGGGGTCTCGTCTCACTTTCATGATTATATTAAGACAAGAATGCTCTGGATATAACATTATCTAAAGGACTCAAAAATATTAACATTGTATAACGTTTCACACGAGGTCACACTTTCAAACCACTGCCCCATTAGGCTCGACATACAGGCTGCAGTTGAGAGGAATGTGACCCACAGAGTTTCAAAAGCCATCAACTGGAGGGGACCCTCTGAGTGCCTCTAGCCGAAAACTACTAAAATTATAAAACAGAAAAAAGGCAAAAAGGACAGGTGGCTGGATCCCATAGCAATATGCCCTAAATGAATATAAGAAAAAATTAGGGAAAATAAAAGAAAAACTTGGAGAAATGTTTGTAAAAACATAAACAGCCTACCAGAGGCCGCCAGGCTTCTTACAACTCTCCAGATCGATCACTCCAACCCTCTAGGGTTCTTAGTAAAGGACAATGGAGGCCTTACGGTGAACAAGAATGCGACTCTAGAACTGTTGTTGGAGACGAACTTTCTGGGTGGTCTCTTGGCTCGAATTGAGGATCTTTATTCACTAGCGGGGTGAGATCTGGTCGGGAGGTTGCTAAATCCAGACAAAAGTCAAAAGAATTATAGTGAAAGGATTAAATGGGCGATAAGATCCTTTTAGCCATTTAAATCTCCTGGGGTGGATGGGGTTTTCCCGCCGCTTCTCCAAGAAGGGTTGAATTGTAACGAAATTGAGGACGGCACTTGTGGTGTTTGTGAAAGACAGAGAAAGGGACAGAGATCAGTCTCAGCCCAACTCGTACAGACCTATAAGTTTTCATGGTAAAAACTATGGATAAAATGATTAATAGACATATAAAGGACGAAACCTTACAGATAAACCCACTCAGTCTATGCATAGGTGGAAGGTAAGTCAACTACCACCGCTCTCCATAGCTAGGTGGATGACACCTTCGAGGGAAAGGAAGCCTTAGTCAGCGTCTTTATGGATATTGACAGAACTTTCGACTGAGTAGTATATTAATCCATGGAGGCAGCTCTGGAGCAGTTTGGAGTTCTTCCATATGCCGTCTAGTTGATAAAAGTAGTCCTAAAAAGTAAAAAGGTTACAGCATGAATCGGTCACTATCAAGACCCGGAAAGGCTGCCGCCCCAGGGTGGGGTTATGTCTCCCTTCCTGTGGGCAATGATGGTTGACGACATCCTAACTAATCTAGAAAAGAAGGGGATAAGTCTAGTATGCTATGTTGACAACCTGGTGTTTACGGTCAAACGGAAAAAACAAAGGCACGTTGGAACGCTTCACTTAAGAAGCTATACATTTTTATAAGCAACTGGTGTCATGGGGAAGATCTACGGTTTAACCCATGAAAACAAGTATAATTACTTTTTGGATATTCCAACACCATACCACAAACACCCCAGTTAACTTTCAAGCCAATGCGATCGCCATGGTCTTGACTTGTTTTATCTACTTAGCATGCCTAACCTTACGTTACATCTGAACATACTAGACTGTTGAAATAGTCACAATTTTATTTTACATTATTACATAACTGTATTACATAAAGTTATCAATTTAAATATACACATTTACGCTATGTAATTGTACAAGAGGATAATGTTATTATTACGAGTAAGAAAACATTGCCGTGGTAAGTAATGAAAATAAGTATTAAGTGGTGTTAATGTTCTTAGATTTTCAGTGATGCATTGGATAATTTCTAAAAATATATTCGATTGTAGCAATTATTGATACTAGAATTTTTCATGAACAATAGATTTGACAATTTTGAATTTGGATGTATAAAGAGTGAGACCACGTGGTGGTAATGTGACGTCACGTGGTTTAACCATCAAACGCGAGAAGTTCATAGTTGAGTGATCACTTGCTTCTGCTGGGTCAGCACAGATGGTGAGTTTGTATCTACTGGTGACAAGCCAGCAGCTGTGTTGAGTGGGTGAGACCGCGTGGTGCTTATGTAACGTCACGTGGTTAACCATCCAAACGCGAGAAGTTTACAGTTGAGTGATCACTTGCTTCTGCTGGGTTAGCACAGATGGTGAGATTGTATCTACTGGTGACAAGCCAGCAGCTCTGTTGAGTGGGTGAGACCGCGTGGTGCTAATGTGACGTCACGTGGTTAACCAACAAACGCGACAAGTTCACAATAGATGTGAGCACTGGCTTCTGTCGGGTCGGAACATACGGCGAGTTTGCATATGCTAGTGACAAGCCAGCTGTTCTGTTGAGGGAATGGAATATAAGAATTCATTGTGCCAGTGCCACTCATACCACTAAATTTATATTTGAAAACACATTTTTTCCATGTAATAAACATTTTTATTTTAGTGCAAAATGTTTTTATCTATTCTTAACAAATTTGAGTTGAATATTCACCTATTTTAGTTTTTGTTCAACAATTGGCCTATTTTCCAAGGAATTTAAATAATTAATTTTGTTCTCATCTTATCTTAAAATAATGATTAACATCGTGGACAAAATGGATTTTTGTTATATTCGAATAAAACCTTTATTTAAATTTAATATTTTTTTCCTTAACAATCGGCCCATTTTAAAAGAAATTTAGTGAAAAATATTCTTACTTCATTACTTCTCTTCAAATATTGATTTAAAATTCTGGCGCAATAAACAATATATATATATATAATATATATATATATATATATATATATATATATATATATACTTCTTAAAATTCACACAAGTGCATTTTTATGGAAAATAAATACTTAGTGATTACTATAAAAGTAAGTTTAAGCTGTAAAAACCAGGCCTTTAAGCCCTAATGGAGCTAAATACACTTAAGATTAAGAATTAAGTTAATTTATTTTAATATTATCTCACCAATCCTCTATTTAAATTTATTGAATTTGAAGATATGAAAAATATCGTATATTCAAATTTTAAACATAAAATTACTGGTGTGATGAGAGCAAATAAGAAATACTCACAGCATCTGCAGCTCCTCCTTTCACAACTGACTTGATGTAAATGCCTATAATTATAATATAATATATATATATATAATAATATGTAATATTAATTACGTAAATTCCTTGGAAGATGGGCCAATTGGTTGAAATAAAAACATAAAAGCGTTATAAGGAGTCGATTGAAAAGACCCATGAGATTAGGGGTTCTAATGTGGAGTTGGGTTCAGTTTTAATGCGCTGAATATGATTCATAACAGCATTTATATAGGTTAGAGGGACATTATCACACCGGCAACTTTTTGCAACTGTGGACACTAGAACAATATTGTTCAAAAGCGTATTTAAATTGGATATGACTGGAAGAAGCCCGCCATCGTGGATACCCTCACAACCAATTTTATGTCATCTTCAAAAATTACAAATCTGCTTCGGATTACAGAGGCCTAGTCAAAGTGGAACAGAAGAGATGCCAAGTGAGAGCCCTGTTGGACCCCTGAAGGTACTGGAAATACTCTGGAGAGCCGTCTTATATCACTATCATTCATCGGTGGTTAAATAACTCTGGAAGCACCATAGAATTGACCTGATATTTCATCCTAATAATAATATAAATGCGATAGTACTTTTGTGTATATGTTTTGCTTTCACGCATACACTATTTAACCGATTGTACTGAAGTTTTACATAAACAGGCTTACGGTCGCTGGGATGAATATAGGCTTATTATTATTTCGAAAGTCCCTCCAGTCTACACCCCGCTCGTCTTTAAAGTAGCCCAAAATCTCATATTTGTCTCTAACGTTGTGAAATATTAATTTAAAGAGCATATATATTGTAATCAACTGTTATATTTTAACATTGTGTTTATTATTATTTTACACAAACTCTCCAATAATATAAGTTTTATTTTTTGAGGCCTTTCGTACTCAATGAGAACATTTTCGGACCCACATAATGAATAAAAGTAATTATTAATATAAATATATTATAAATAAATAAAATATATATAAATAAAATTACAAAAATTATGTTGGTCCGAAGATGTCCTCATATTACTTATATTATTGGAGAGTTTGCTTAAATTAATATATAATTTCCAATAAGAAAAGAGTTTTAAGAATGTATTGTTTATTATTTTCAATTTGTTTTACATTTTCAGTAAGTACATTATATAAAATAATAAAAACAAGGAATAAACATTTTCAAATGTTTTACATTTCAGCGAACATGTAGGTACCTACTCATCTACCTTATAAAATTACCTAAAACATAAGATGGTTAGAATTTAGGTCCGAAGATTCACTTTGAAACAGTAACCAAGACGTATGCTACTTGAAAGTTCGTGGGACTGTGTTTTTGAAGTAACGTACCATCCCAGCTCTAAAATATAATAATAATAATAATATTTTTATTGCGGTAACAATTATAAAATTGCATACAAACGTCATAAATAAATATTTAAATAGTAAAAAGGTAGGCCTAAACTTCATTCACTCACGCACACAGTCACATGGTTCTCTCATTTACTCTCAGAGTTGTTTATATATATACTGTATATATGTATATATTGTTATACATGTTATTGAACTGGAAATAGGCAAAATCAGCTATGGACCAAAACATCGGAGTAAATTACAACAACCTGGCAATGTTAAATACATACAATACTCTTTAACATATTTTCTTGATCACGGGAAGAACGAAACTCTACATTTGCGTCGGAAATATAGTTCACTCAAACCAGAAGCATTCATACAGGTGAAAAGCCTAAGAAATTGCGTGCGAAGCTGCGGATAATTGATAGTGTTCCAATGACAATCGTTAAGTTTATATGCTTTAGAAAAAACATAAGAGTTTTTATATTACTAAATAACAGTAAAATGCAAAATTTAAGTCATATGAATGTATATTCTACACGGTTTTAATTTGATGACAAATAGTAAATTTTATAATAACGAATAACAATAATACATTAATAGAATTTTTATGTCAACAAGTGAAAGTATAATAACCCATTCCTATGGTTAAGACTATCAAAAGTTAATTACACTACTTAACTCATATATTATTTTTTGTAATTTAAAATAGAAATAGTATTATGAATTTTTTATTAATAATGAAATGCTACAAAATTATTACAAAATCGTCTGAACTGATTTTTTTATATCATATTATACTGCTATTTACTAATTTGTCTTGTTCGGTTTATTAACATATATGTATTGTAGACTAAAACAATACTACTACTGTTGAATGAAGCAAAGCTTCAATACTTGACTTAGGGATGCAATATACTTCACTGCCTTTTGTTCTATGAAGTACTTCTACCTGTACTTGGACATGTGCTGGCTGAGCAGTCCTCGTTCATGTCACCATTTCAAGTTTGTAGAATCAGCACGTTCAGTGTCGAACAAACTTTCACTTCGATAGTTTGAATAATAGTTATGAAACTATTATAAGATACAAAGCTACATAATTAAAAATAAATTTTTACAAAACAAAAAAAGATTTTATTGTTCTATTGTGTAATAATACAAGCACTGTCATAGTTCTTTTAATATAAAGGAAATTCGACCCTGAAGTGTAGAATGGAACGCAAATCCTAATTATACGTGGACCAATAGTTTAAATACAGTTAAAAGACTTCTTTTGATCACTATTTTGAGCACTTACGAGAGTACTTTTCCTAGCTGAAATATCTATTTTGAAAATTTTTATCGCAAACTCTTAAAATAAGGGAAATATTTTTTTCATTTCAAACCATAAATCCATCCAATCTAAAACTGAAAAAGTCATTGCTAGTAAATACGCTGCAGAATTCCCTTTAAATTACACTCAATTCGGATTCTTGTTAAATACTGGCTCTGAAGTGCAATCGTTGGAAACCTTAATCGATTACAGCATGTAAATAACCTTCGCTTTGATTAAATTTCACAGGAGGAACCTTTGTAACAAGAGCAAGGAACACTATATCTTATTAATTACACTGTTTTAATAGTTTTAGTTTTCTACAAATAGAAAATAAAACTATTTATTCAAATAGTTCAATATTGCAAACAATAAACATATCTGTATGCGTTTCACAAAAAAATACAGTGAATACTTATTTTGTATTATGAGAAATATATTTCTGAGACTTTTCCTATGTTATATCTTTATCCTCAGACCCTTCCTCATATTAAACCAAACGCTTTTTATTGTTGAAAGTACTAAGTACACTTTTTAGAAGTATCTGATGAGCAGCCACATCTGCGCGTCAACTTCTATCGACTCTGGATTCACCATGACATCCACTCTATAATCATATCTACGTTTCTCATCTTCATTTAAAGAAATACAAAAGTTGTCAGGTTCAACACTACATTACTTACTTAATTACATTTCATACATTTAATTTGAATTTCCCGAATCATACATTTTTTATCTTCCAACGAATTATATATTCATAATTGTCAGTACATGTGAATTTCCAAGAGAAATAACTCTGTTGTTGTTTAATTTCCTAGTTAGGATTCTACATCATGTTGTCGTCTTATTAAATGTGGTACAAAAATTAAATTCAGCAAGACTACAACAAGGTTGACATAAACAAATAAACCCTATCTTATGGGAAATGTTATCATAATGAAATATAATAATGAGGTCCACCAATGTAGAATTCCCCTCAAAGATGATTGGAACTGGCTATTGCACTATACCGTTGCTTAGTATAGTATTCTCTGAATGTAATCTTAAAACTTCCCTTTTATGGTAACGCTGTGATACATAAAATGGCGTCAAATTGGTTATCTTTTAATCTTATATTTTGCACAGTTTTATTTTGAAAAAAATATTGTTTTGAAAGTTGTCTATTTAAACAAAAATTAACTTTTCTATAGGCTAAATTATTTTCAATGTACTAGACAGGTTTCCCCCCAAATATGTAACATTATCTGTCAATGATGAATGGCTTGGGTATTAATAAAATTATTGACTGACCGACAAGATTAAACAGCAATCTGATTCCTGTTCCAACAGTAATTTTATCAGATGCCGTGATTTATCACTTCTTCTTACTCGGAGTTTTGGAGCACTGAGTGAACTGATCATTGCTTGCTTGGATTCAAATTAAATAAAAAGGTCACTGGTTAGTTCAAGACTTGAATACAGACAAATAGAATGCTAAATTCAATATCGATTATGATTTAGTTAAGACATTTGTAAAGACACAAATATGAACCATTTATTATTTTTAAACGATGTAAATTATTGTTTGGATGTATTTCGTGGCTAAGAATATCATATTTTTAGTATTATATTTATTTGCAAGCTTGTATACACTAGTAATAGTAGTTAGTTTTCTGTCAATATTAGATAGAAGAGATAATTTATGTTGAAATTTGGAGTACACGCCATATTATGGACTTTGAAAATTTTCGCCACCATTTCTGTGAAAAATTAACAAAATGAAAATTTAGCTATGCAAATATAATGTTATACTCTTAAGACGACTGCTCTTCAGTGGATAATATTATAACTGGAATCTCTGGAATGTTATCTGAGAAAATAGTTGAATGGTTTAAACGAAGTAATTACGAAGTAGTAACGGAATATTACATTGTTGCAGAAAAGGTAAATAAATATCTTATCTTGATACAATCGGTTAAAGATAGTACCTAGGTACACTCAAATTAAACATTTTAGCATTCCCTACTAAAAGCTCTGAAGTACTCAATACTATTAAAAGTATAAAAAAGTAAATGTCATTTAGTATCGATAGTATCAACATTCTAGAAGTAATATTTCCTTTTTTTGTCAACTATCAAGTGATAGTCCTGATTTTTGAACGACCAGTATAGTAGTTCAAATACTCCTATTTAAAAAAGGACTGATCAATTTAATAGATAATTTTAAACCTATTTGTTTGTTAACAGTCGTATATAATTTGTTTATATATTATTTAAAAGTGGACTTATTCCTTATTTCAATAACACAAACTTTCAGTAATAACCAAGTAAACTTTTTGCCAACTCAAAAAACGTATGTTTTAAAAATTGCACTTTTATTTTAAAGAAATAAGTTTAAATAAAATAACAGTAAAGAGTTTTGAAAACCTAATGTTAAGTAAAATAAAATTATAGTCTTTTAGAGTTGATTTATTTATCAGCAAGTCAATACAAGCAACCCTTGTAGCAGTGTAATTATGTGATGTAAATTTAAGTTAACATTTCACGATCTGGCCGACTTCCAGATGGGTAACTGGCCACCCTGACACATCTGTGGTTATAACAAATTGTATACTGTATCATTTAATACACAATTAATCACCTCTCCTTCTATTATATAAAACTATTATGCTACCTAATATCATCTTACTTAAGTTGATTCTTGTAATACTGTAATCAGGTTGTCATCTGGCATTCAGTAAACGTTGGAACTGATATACAGTAGTACAACATTTAAATTTGTCAGCAAAAATCTCTAGAAACAAATTAAAAAATTGGTTCGACCTTTATGAATGATAACCAATAATCTGGCCTGTTGTGAATTCAAACTCTTTGTCTATTTAGAGAGCTCAAAATTCCTAAAACTGACCTAACCATTATTGTACGAATTTAAAAAAATAATAAATAACCATATTATTAGTGGTAATTATAATCATATTAAATATATCAGGTTTACAGTACCTTTCGTAGGCATTAAAGATGATTATTAATAAGCATTGACGGCTGCTATAAGTTGTGAGATATTGTAAAAAGCAATGAAGAGATTATTATCAAAATATAACTAAGTTTCCAACTTTGTACATTTTTTATGCTTCAAAATTTGTAATGTATGTATAATAAAAATGTTTTAAATGGTAGTAAAATGATAGTAATGTTAGCAACAGATCATTCTATCTACGTAAAAAATGTTGGTCATGACAAGATTATAATCAGTAACGATTCGTGAGGAGAAGCAGGGCACCTGTAAGACACTATATAAAATCTCATTATAATATTACACAAATGATGGTAATTGTTTATTTAACTACAGAGTCATGCTTCATGAATTTTAAAGCATATCCAGTGACTTTGAAAACAAATAAGAGATAATACTCACAAAAATGTATCATTATCCTAGATACATCCAAGCTTCTTAGTATTTATTTACGATTTCTAGCACATGTTATATTCTTTAACGTGATGCATTTAAAATGATACTACTTAGCCTTTACAAATTCGTTGGGACGATTAATGTATGTTTTTTAGGACATTAAATTAGTTACCTTAATTCATTTACGAAAAGAAGAGTATGTCCCATTGCACTTAGTCATAATAGGAAATTTCGACTGCTACTGAAGTTAAAGGACATTTAGGATGGTTAGGATGGTTTTGGAAGAAAGGGCCGCTATCGAGATCCCTTGAGAAGGGATAACAGGCACTATCTTAGTAATATCCGAATATAACTCAAAGTTTTAAATTTTGTGCATGAGCCTTTTAAGGTTCAATTTAGCATATAAAAAACACTTGTGAATGGACGCGTACTAAATGCAGCGAGGTAGGACATCTAATTAACTGAACTTTTTTGCCATTTTTTTCCAAGCTCTTCCAAAAGGCATTTTATTTCAGGCCACATCAGCATACCGCTCGACGCCCCAATTCATTACTATATGTTTTCGGAACAATTTAATAGGGTAAAAGAAGGAATAGAAGGATAGAGGTGAGAAACTTCCATGGATATGGCTATATTGCCATCTGTTAAATTTACGATATTACACCTGTTCCATATTGTGTACAGGAATACGTGTAGTTGTATCGCCGCTCGAAATAAAGCAATTCTTACATGTTGTAAAGTATGAGCCTGACGTAACCACATTTTAGTTACCATCAATGACTGGTCTCAGCCAGCATGTATTTTTCTATAAACTGGGATCAAGATTTCCATTATTTAGAAATGTGTTTGTGGTTTCTATTGTTTTTAAGATTTTTTCTTTTACCCGAACATGAATATGTCTCGTATTTTTATTAAACATAGTTAAAACCCTTAAAATTTATATATTTAATAAACAATAATTAATATTTCTAAATTATTATACTACATTTAATCGTTAGTTTGTTTCAACGAACTTCTTGTCTCTGACACTATGTGGTACCCATGAGACTTGAGACTGTGTAACCCTTTATGGAACATTACTTTAGTACTTGGGAATGTAAAGTGTTATATTTTAATAAGAATCAGGTTTTAAAACTCCATAGAATATTTTATAGTTTCTAGGAGAATAATAATACAGTTCTATTTGACGCAAACATACTGCCATTGATTAAACCATCATATACTTTTATGAAATGGTTGTGTGGGTATTATTGCGTTTTTATTATAGTAAATTAGATACTGATAATGACAATAATGATTATTTATAACACAATACAGGTATATGGCCAGATTAGGACCGCCGGACTAGCACGGTCGAGTCCCGGCAGTGCAGTAATTGCGCCTGGCTCTGCCATAATTACCGCTGTTTCATTACCCAGCCCCACTATTTTACCACTTGTTCTCGTTATCTCTTAACCCATTGTTATATTCATAAATAATTTCTGTATATTGCAGAGTGGATTATTCAGCTGAATTCCGATATAAACAAAACATGATTAAAACTCATTACCTTGGTTCGGCGCCATAACGTTGTCTCTCCTTGGAGTATCATATTTGTTAAATGGTAGCAGTTAAATAGTAATTAATTGATATCCCTATCATTTTCAACAAGTGAAGAGTGAAAGGAAGATTCTAATTAGTATACTAATTAATATATTTTATTAATTTACTAATTAAGTTTTATTAGTTACAAAGTTACTTTACATGTAGATACAAAAACGGAAGTAAATCTGTAATTCTGATAAATTTTATTAGTTTTCTACGACACAAGATTTAGCAGTGTGCAATGATCATGATTTTATGGACCATGAGGAAGGACAGAATAAAGCAGTGGTATGCATTTTCATAACAAGTAACTATAACCTAGACAAATATTTTTTTTATTTACATCAACAGTCCTTTACGGTAAGTAGAAATTTGAGCTTAGCCGTAATGTCTATACTAATTAAACATTTAATAGAAAATGTTGTAACATATTTAGATTTACCGGCAAACTATACAAAAACACGTAGTAATCCGGACAACTATGTGTGTTTGGGTAGTAGGCATATGAGTTGTAAGGCAAAATACATTTAAATTTAAAACTTATATCCACTTTTATGTTTAGATATTTTATGTTTGTAAATATATATATATATATATATATATATATATATATATAATGTGTGTCTCTTGCTTGGTTTAAAATGTAAGTGATAAAAGATCTATACTAGTGGATGAATTAATTGTACTTAATTTTTAAATAGAAGAAATTATATTATGGAAATCACAAAAAAAACGTTCATAGTCTCATTCGTCCAATAATTTTGTGCATAAAACGAAATTGTATTTAAAGTATAATTTTTATGACGAAAAGTATTTTTTACATTTTATATGTATGATCTAAGGTGTTAATATTTCAGGTATTATGCCTGACAACAAAAAATAGTGTGTCTAAACTACTTAATTAAAAAGCAGACCGTCTTTGGAGAATACTATGGGCAGTTGTAATCTCATTTTCTAGAAAGAACTTTTGCACTTATTTTGCACAACTCACGTCGCAATCTGGAACTGACATCCAATATTGTGACGTCACAGAACAGCTCTCTAGAGGCGCATTTTTCTCCTTCTGATCTCGCTTACATTACTTGTGTCACTCGGTGTCTTTACTTTCACTGACTTAATGCCGAGATTTATCTTAAAATGTATAGGAATACGATTTAAAATTTCCAAACTTAATTACTTATTACTTAATTAGTCATTAATTTCAATACAAGAGTACCATCATTACAAAAACATATGTAATCTTTCACTAGATGAATATTCATAACGTAAAACTAAATTCTTTGCGTAAACCAGGCATTGCTATCAATGTACAGTTTTTATTTGGAATGACTGATTTGGATAATTACCCACAAGTGGTGTGAAGAAAATATGCTTCGATATGTTATATTAATTTAAGATATTGGAAACCGTGTTTTAGGATACATGATTTATCGTTTATATATTAATTCCATTATATATATATATATATATATATATATATATATATATATATATAAGTAGATATGAATATGGGGTTCCTAGCGCACTTTTGGGACAGACAGTAAATCAAGGGAAAATACTGTTTAAAGGACAATAAACGAATCTGTAAAATCAAACAGTAACTCACTTTTGGGACAGACAGTAAATCAAGGGAAAATACTGTTTAAAGGACAATAAACGAATCTGTAAAATCAAACAGTAACTCACTTTTGGGACAGACAGTAAATCAAGGGAAAATACTGTTTAAAGGACAATAACTAATCTGTAAAAATCAAACAGTAACTCACTTTTGGGACAGACAGTAAATCAAGGGAAAATACTGTTTAAAGGACAATAAACTAATCTGTAAATCACGAATGAAAAATAACCGAATCTATAGCTGTTTGCTTCTACTTTCTAGAGCTGAAACTTAGTCAAATCTGCTTCGAATCAATCTCATATCTGCTTCTAATCTACGAATATTCTGTTGTAAATATATTAAAATCTTAATGAAAAATCTTGGAAAAGTTAAAGAAAAAATTATTGAAAAAAATAGTATAAAGAATTTAAATTACCTCCTACAAACCAATATAGTAATAAAAGTACTATTTTGTCCTATAATTATACTATTTTTTCAAAAATTTTAAGTTTTAGTTTACAGATTTTTCTATAATAAATAGAAGAATCTATCACTGTTTCACCAGAAATTGTGCTGATTTCTGTCAAATTCAAGTAAAAATCAATACTTTTTCAAATTATTAGTTAAGAAATTTTCCCTATTTAAATGGAGAGGAAAAAGGTATCATGTCCATACTGCAAAAAAAAAATTTTTAAACACCATTATACCCGACATTATAATTCGAAAAATCATCTGAAAAATAAAGATATTTATGAAAAAGAACTAATTTATTTGAGGAATTGGGCTAAAGAAAATCAAATTGTTGACCATGAAAAGATGTACAATATAGAAAAATTACGAGAATTAAAGAAAAACTTTAAGGAAGATAAAAAAGATCTAAATCTATTTAAAGATGAAAAAATTCAATCAATCGCTGAAAAATTGTCCATAGAAACAAACGATAAAACTAAGTCTGAAATGATCGGAGAAATTGACAAAACTCTTAACGAAAACCCTAAAAATATCATTGATGTAGAAGTGTTATCCTCAATACACGGTCTTTTCAAGCAATACATTTTAACAAACTTGAACGATAATTCCATGTCAATTTACAAATATATATCAATTATGAGGCCAGAAATTAAAAGTTTAATCGAAAAATTTCAAGAAAATGTTAAAAATATGAAGGGCTATCTCTCTTTAGAATGTGAATACGAACGAACTTTAGTTAACGGTGAACCACAAATATGTCCAATGTACTTTACTATAAAATCCGATGAAGTCTTTGACGTAAACGATTTTATCACTAAACAATTTAATAAATTAACGCATCGTGAACAATCTAATCATCCAAATCGAGGTTCTGGATGGACATTAAAACGCTGTAAACAACTGATTTTGAGCCTTAATAAACACGAAATGCTGAACGCAGGATCATATATCGATTTACCAAAGAAAATCAAAGATAAAAAAGCTTGTATAAATATCAAAAATAAAGATGATTATTGCTTTATTTATTCTATCCGATGTGCTATTGAAAAACCCGAAAGAGACTGCGAAAGATCAAAACAATATGAAAAAATTTGTAAATGACGAGATATTTTCAGGTTTCGAGTATCCAATGTCCTTAAAAGATATACAATTATTTGAGAAACGAAGTTGCAATTCCAAGTACAAATATCCAAAAATGTCTATCAATGTCTACAGTTATGATGAGAAATTTAACATTGTTCCGTTACAAATTTCTGAAAAATATGATGCTGAGTTAAACATTGACTTATTGTATGTTAAACAAGAAGACAAATCTCATTATGTTTTGATAACCGATTTAAATAAGCTCGTGAGTTCTCAGTTATCCAAGCATAAAGAAAGAAAATTTCTTTGTAGAAGATGTTTAAGCCATTTCTACAAATCTAGAGATTTAGCAGATCATTTGGAAATTTGTAAAAATCACGAAGTATGCAAACCTATTATGCCATTTCCAGGTCAAACAACAACATTTACTAATTATCAAAAGAAATTTTCTCATCCTTACGTTATTTATATGGATTTTGAAAGCATATTAGAGAAGATTCCCACATGCAAAAACAATCTGCAAAAATCGACTACAACGAAGATTCAGAAGCATATTCCTTATGGTTTTACTCTATATTTAGTGTCAAATGTGACGAATCGCATGTATAAACCGATATGTTATCGAGCCGAAAATGAAGACGATTTGCCTAATGTTCCTGCAAAATTGTTTGAAGAGCTCAATAAAATATCAAAATACATAGCTAAAAAGTATAATTCTAAGAACAAAAAACCTATGAAATTGACCGAAGAAGAAGAATTAGCGTACCAAAATTCCAGTCTTTGTCATATTTGTGAATGTGAGGGTTTTGATAATCAAACAAGAAAAAAAGTACGAGATCATTGTCATTTAACCGGCAAATTTCGAGGTGCTGCTCATTTATCTTGTAACTTGAATCTCAAATTTCCTCAAAATATTCCCGTTTTCTGCCACAATATGTCAAATTACGATACTCATTTGTACATAAAAGAATTGGCTAAACAATATGGAAACGTTGATTTGATCGCAAACACCGATGAGAAATATATAAATTATTCTGTAAATTCTGGCTATGGGTATGAGTTTGAAGATGATAAACCAAGAAAGTTCATCAAGTTTTCTTTCGTAGATACGTTCAGATTCATGGCCTCGTCTATAGAAAAGTTAGCTAAAAACCTCAAAAAAGATGATTTCAAGCATACAAATCATTTTATACAAGATGGTCTGAACGCAATTCTAGATAGACAACCAAATGACGAAGACGAGATTTTTAAAATTCTATCTGGAAAAGGAATATTTCCCTATGAATTTATCGATAGTATTGAAAAACTTGATTACACAGAAGAGCTAAAAATTCAAGATTTCTATTCACTTTTAACAGATGAGAGCATATCTGAGAAAGATTTTCAACATTATTTAGCTGTTTGGAATAAATTAAAAGAGAAAAATCTAGGAAATTACTCTGATCTCTATAACATCCAAGATGTTTTATTGCTTGCCGATATATTCGAAAATTTCAGAAACATTTGCCTAAATTGCTATAAACTCGATCCGGCACACTAATCTAACAGCTCCCAGTCTCGCATGGGACGCAATGTTAAAATTAACGAAAATTGAGCTTCAGCTAATTAACGATTATAATATGTATTTAATGATCGAAAAAGGTATTCGCGGAGGCATTTCTCAATGTATTAAACGATATGTTAAAGCAAATAACAAATATTTGAAAGATTTTGATAAGACAAAGCCCGAAAACTATCTGTTGTACGTCGATGCCAATAACCTTTATGGCTACGGGCTTATGCAAAATTTACCATATAACGATATCAAGTGGATGGATCCTAAAACGTATACAACAGCAGAATGGCAAGAAACAATTTTGGAACTCACTGGCGACGAAGATTATGGCTATATTCTTGAAGTCGATCTAGAATATCCAACAAATTTACACGAACATCACAAGGATTTACCTCTTGCTCCAGAACATTTTAAAAACAAACTTTGCACAACTCTACTGGATAAAACTGAATACGTTGTTCATTCGAGAAATTTGAAATTCTATCTGGAACAAGGTATGATTTTGAAACATGTGAATAGAGTTATTGCATTCGATCAGAAGCCTTTTATGAAAAAGTACATTGATTTTAACACAAACATGAGAACCAAAGCTACAAAAGTGACTTTGAGAAGGACTTTTATAAGCTGATGAACAACTCAGTTTTTGGAAAATCTATGGAAAATGTGAGAAACAGATGTGATATTAAGCTTGGAAATGAAGAATTTTCAATGAAACAAGCTAAGAAAACAAATTTCAAATGCTTTAACATGTTTGACGACAACTGTATAGCGAGTCACATGTACAAACAATAGGTTAAATTTAACAAACCGATTTACATAGGATTTTCAGTTCTCGACCTCTCAAAATTGCTAATGTACGAGTTTTATTACAACAAATTAAAGAACTATGATCCAGATTTGAATCTGTGTTACATGGATACAGACAGTTATTTTCTAGAATTAAAACGTGATCCTTACAAAATTATTAAAGAAAATTTGAATGACTTTGATACGAGCGATTATCCAAAAGATCATGAATGTTTTCGGTACTAAAAATAAGAAAGTCATAGGAAAATTCAAAGACGAACTAAATAGCGAAGTTTTAGAAGAATTTTGTGGTTTAAGATCAAAGATGTACTCGTACAAATATCTAGACAAAAATCCAGTTAGGTGTAAAGGAATTAAGAGAAGCGTTGTAAATAAAACAATAAATATCGAAAACTTGAAGAGATGTTTGTTCGAAGATAAAGAAGAATTTTAGGGAGATGACAGTAATCAAAAGCTACAAACATGAGTTGTACACAGTTACCATAAACAAGCTGGCACTGAACGCTAAAGATGATAAGAGAATTGTCCTAGAAAATAAGATCGATACAGTACCTTATGGCTATAAAAATGAAGCAAAATCAGATATATTAGACGAATTAAATAAACTTGGAAACTTTGAAAATTGAGAAATAACCGGAAGTTTTTTCGAATATGAATTGAGAAAGTCAAAGCTGTAATTTTTTCTATATAAATGGAGGCTCAAAAGAAGTGTACAATTTGTCAAGAATATAAATATTTTGAAGAATTTCATAAAAATAAGTCTAAAAAAGGAGGAATAGAGTCTATGTGTAAAGTTTGTCGTAGTAAATATGAGAGAGAATTATACGATAAAATAGAAAAATTAACGTTAGAAGAGAAAAAATGTTGCGTTTGTAAAGAAATTAAGGATATTTCCCAATTTTACGATTGGCATTATAGTAGAGATAAAAAACATACACATTGTAAAGATTGTGCTATAAGAATTCAACGAAAAAGTCAAAAGAAACCGACTCTTTGCGAGTGTGGACGAATCATTCAATGGTTACCTTATCTTCAAAAACATTTACAGACAAAATATCATAATTCTAGAGTTTAATAAAATTTAGAAACATTTTCATCGTAAAGTCCAGATTCATTGATAAAAACAGTGTCAGGATGAAGATTGTTAAGGGGCCATTCGAATAGCCCCTTGTTTCTCGGGGTCTATGGGATAGACTCCTGTAATTTATACATACAAAAGTTGTTTTTATCATCATTATCGACATTGTTTATGATAGCTTGCCTCGTGTTTTCATATTCCTAAAATTTCTGCAACATCTTTTGCTTTGAACCAAATTTTGAAACGTTTCTGCTATCTTCGTTTTTGATTTCAGTATTAAAGAATATATGCCCGGTTCATTAATGAAAATAGTGTTTTTTTTGAAAGTTTGAAGGTAAGAACGATTCGTTCCCCCCTTCTGAATCTATGTTATCGTAGCTTTTTTTATATTTGTCTTTAACGTGATCTCTAATCGCTTTCATCGTATTTTTAAATTCCAATATTTCTGCAATATCTTTTGCTTTAAACCAAAATTCATTATTTTCGTCAACAAATGTTAAAATTTCTTTATTATTGAATTTGAGTAGATTCACAACTGACTCCATTTAGATAGAAAAGAAATTTAACTAGTAATTTTTATTTCGAGAATAAAGGCCAGATTCATTAACGAAAATAGTGTCAGGATGAAGATTTTGAAAGGGTCTATGGCATAGACTCTTGTAATTTATATATTTAAAGGCTATTTTCTCGTCATTATCAATATTATTTATGATAGCTTGTCTAGTATTTTCATATTGTAAAATTTCTGCAACATCTTTAAGCCTTAAACCAGATCACATTGTTTTCGTCTACAATCTCGTTAAGATATTCGTGTTATCGAATGTAAGTTGATTATTTCTTAGATCTATGACTGACTCCATTTAGATAGAAAAAAAATTTAACAAGCAATTATTATTTTGAGTTTAAAGGTCGAAAATAGTGTCTGGATGTAATTTTTGTAAGAGTCGCGATTCGATACCCTTGTCAGAATCTATGTTTTCAAAGCTTTTTTTGTATTTTTCTTTAACATGATCTATGATAGCTTGTCTCGTATTTTTAAATTCCAATATTTCTGCAACATCTTTAGCCTTAAACCAAATTTCATTATTTTCGTCAACAATCGTGCAAATGTCTTTATTATTGAATGTAAGTTGATTATTGAGTTAGATCCACAACAGACTCCATTTAGATAGAAACATTTTTAACTAGTAATTTTTTATTTCAGTATAAAGTCCAGATTCATTGATAAAAACAGGGTCAGGATGAAGATTGTTAAGGGGTCTATGGGATAGACTCCTGTAATTTATACATTCAAAAGTTGTTTTCTTGAAAATTTGAAGGTAAGCTATTCAATAGCTCCCCTTGATTCATGTCCGTTGCTTCAACAATCTTAAATATATTGTTGTTTTACTCTCATTATTTAATAAATTTCCCTCAGAGTCTTGTATAGTTAGAACGATTTTTTGAATTCTTTTAATATTTTTTCTAATTGGAATATAATCAATTTCATTCGGTTTTTCACTGATTTTTTTATCCATAAACAACATTTGGAAAAATATTGACAAAATTTAGTGATCTATTTAAAATTTTAAGTTTTCTCTTATAAAATAACCTGATTCTCTATATTGTTTTAACAGATTTATACCTTGATTGGTATGCAATTTTGCGCGACTGTGATCAAGACTATTATCGTTTTTGTCATAAAATTCCAGGTCTTTGTTATCATTTTTATTTTTATAATATAGATTTAATCGTTTTTTATTTATACATTTTTTACAAGATGATCTGATTTTTTCGAGTTGTTTTCCAAATTCTGCAATATCTTTTACAATGTTTACAAGTAGAACATTTTTTAAAACAGTTATCCATTTATTGACAACAAATTTGACAACATGAACGTAAAAGTTGACAAACAAAAACGTTTCCACGTTCATGTTTTACGTTCGTGTTTACGTTTTCACGTTCATGTTTCACGTTCATGTTTTACGTTTCGTGTTCACGTTTTTACGTTATGGAAAACTTAAAATTTTAAATAGATCACTAAATTTGTCAATATTTTTCCAAATGTTGTTTTATGGATAAAAAATCAGTGAAAAACCGAATGAAATTGATTATATTCCAATTAGAAAAAATATTAAAAGAATTCAAAAAATCGTTCTAACTATACAAGACTCTGAGGGAAATTTATTAAATAATGAGAGTAAAAACAACAATATATTTAAGATTGTTGAAGCAACGGACATGAATCAAGGGGAGCTATTGAATAGCTTACCTTCAAATTTTCAAGAAAACAACTTTTGAATGTATAAATTACAGGAGTCTAATCCCATAGACCCCTTAACAATCTTCATCCTGACCCTGTTTTTATCAATGAATCTGGACTTTATACTGAAATAAAAATTACTAGTTAAAAATGTTTCTATCTAAATGGAGTCTGTTGTGGATCTACTCAATAATCAACTTACATTCAATAATAAAGACATTTGCACGATTGTTTGACGAAAATAATGAAATTTGGTTTAAGGCTAAAGATGTTGCAGAAATATTGGAATTTAAAAATACGAGACAAGCTATCATAGATCATGTTAAAGAAAAAATACAAAAAAAGCTTTGAAAACATAGATTCTGACAAGGGTATCGAATCGCGACTCTTACAAAAATTACATCCAGACACTATTTTCGACCTTTAAACTCAAAATAATAATTGCTTGTTAAATTTTTTTTCTATCTAAATGGAGTCAGTCATAGATCTAAGAAATAATCAACTTACATTCGATAACACGAATATCTTAACGAGATTGTAGACGAAAACAATGTGATCTGGTTTAAGGCTAAAGATGTTGCAGAAATTTTACAATATGAAAATACTAGACAAGCTATCATAAATAATATTGATAATGACGAGAAAATAGCCTTTAAATATATAAATTACAAGAGTCTATGCCATAGACCCTTTCAAAATCTTCATCCTGACACTATTTTCGTTAATGAATCTGGCCTTTATTCTCGAAATAAAAATTACTAGTTAAATTTCTTTTCTATCTAAATGGAGTCAGTTGTGAATCTACTCAAATTCAATAATAAAGAAATTTTAACATTTGTTGACGAAAATAATGAATTTTGGTTTAAAGCAAAAGATATTGCAGAAATATTGGAATTTAAAAATACGATGAAAGCGATTAGAGATCACGTTAAAGACAAATATAAAAAAAGCTACGATAACATAGATTCAGAAGGGGGGAACGAATCGTTCTTACCTTCAAACTTTCAAAAAAACACTATTTTCATTAATGAACCGGGCATATATTCTTTAATACTGAAATCAAAAACGAAGATAGCAGAAACGTTTCAAAATTTGGTTCAAAGCAAAAGATGTTGCAGAAATTTTAGAATATGAAAACACGAGGCAAGCTATCATAAACAATGTCGATAATGATGATAAAAACAACTTTTGTATGTATAAATTACAGGAGTCTATCCCATAGACCCCGAGAAACAAGGGGCTATTCGAATGGCCCCTTAAACAATCTTCATCCTGACACTGTTTTTATCAATGAATCTGGACTTTACGATGAAAAATGTTTCTAAATTTTATTAAACTCTAGAATTATGATATTTTGTCTGTAAATGTTTTTGAAGATAAGGTAACCATTGAATGATTCGTCCACACTCGCAAAGAGTCGGTTTCTTTTGACTTTTTCGTTGAATTCTTATAGCACAATCTTTACAATGTGTATGTTTTTTTATCTCTACTATAATGCCAATCGTAAAATTGGGAAATATCCTTAATTTCTTTTACAAACGCAACATTTTTTCTCTTCTAACGTTTAATTTTTCTATTTTATCGTATAATTCTCTCTCATATTTACTACGACAAACTTTACACATAGACTCTATTCCTCCTTTTTTAGACTTATTTTTATGAAATTCTTCAAAATATTTATATTCTTGACAAATTGTACACTTCTTTTGAGCCTCCATTTATATAGAAAAAATTACAGCTTTGACTTTCTCAATTCATATTCGAAAAAACTTCCGGTTATTTCTCAATTTTCAAAGTTTCCAAGTTTATTTAATTCGTCTAATATATCTGATTTTGCTTCATTTTTATAGCCATAAGGTACTGTATCGATCTTATTTTCTAGGACAATTCTCTTATCATCTTTAGCGTTCAGTGCCAGCTTGTTTATGGTAACTGTGTACAACTCATGTTTGTAGCTTTTGATTACTGTCATCTCCCTAAATTCTTCTTTATCTTCGAACAAACATCTCTTCAAGTTTTCGATATTTATTGTTTTATTTACAACGCTTCTCTTAATTCCTTTACACCTAACTGGATTTTTTGTCTAGATATTTGTACGAGTACATCTTTGATCTTAAACCACAAAATTCTTCTAAAACTTCGCTATTTAGTTCGTCTTTGAATTTTCCTATGGACTTTCTTATTTTTTAGTACCGAAACATTCATGATCTTTTGGATAATCGCTCGTATCAAAGTCATTCAAATTTTCTTTAATAATTTTGTAAGGATCACGTTTTTAATTCTAGAAAATAACTGTCTGTATCCATGTAACACAGATTCAAATCTGGATCATAGTTCTTTAATTTGTTGTAATAAAACTCGTACATTAGCAATTTTGAGAGGTCGAGAACTGAAAATCCTATGTAAATCGGTTTGTTAAATTTAACCTATTGTTTGTACATGTGACTCGCTATACAGTTGTCGTCAAACATGTTAAAGCATTTGAAATTTGTTTTCTTAGCTTGTTTCATTGAAAATTCTTCATTTCCAAGCTTAATATCACATCTGTTTCTCACATTTTTCCATAGATTTTCCAAAAACTGAGTTGTTCATCAGCTTATAAAAGTCCTTCTCAAAGTCACTTTTGTAGCTTTGGTTCTCATGTTTGTGTTAAAATCAATGTACTTTTTTCATAAAAGGCTTCTGATCGAATGCAATAACTCTATTCACATGTTTCAAAATCATACCTTGTTCCAGATAGAATTTCAAATTTCTCGAATGAACAACGTATTCAGTTTTATCCAGTAGAGTTGTGCAAAGTTTGTTTTTAAAATGTTCTGGAGCAAGAGGTAAATCCTTGTGATGTTCGTGTAAATTTGTTGGATATTCTAGATCGACTTCAAGAATATAGCCATAATCTTCGTCGCCAGTGAGTTCCAAAATTGTTTCTTGCCATTCTGCTGTTGTATACGTTTTAGGATCCATCCACTTGATATCGTTATATGGTAAATTTTGCATAAGCCCGTAGCCATAAAGGTTATTGGCATCGACGTACAACAGATAGTTTTCGGGCTTTGTCTTATCAAAATCTTTCAAATATTTGTTATTTGCTTTAACATATCGTTTAATACATTGAGAAATGCCTCCGCGAATACCTTTTTCGATCATTAAATACATATTATAATCGTTAATTAGCTGAAGCTCAATTTTCGTTAATTTTAACATTGCGTCCCATGCGAGACTGGGAGCTGTTAGAATAGTGTGCCGGATCGAGTTTATAGGCAATTTAGGCAAATGTTTCTGAAATTTTCGAATATATCGGCAAGCAATAAAACATCTTGGATGTTATAGAGATCAGAGTAATTTCCTAGATTTTTCTCTTTTAATTTATTCCAAACAGCTAAATAATGTTGAAAATCTTTCTCAGATATGCTCCTCATCTGTTAAAAGTGAATAGAAATCTTGAATTTTTAGCTCTTCTGTGTAATCAAGTTTTTTCAATACTATCGATAAATTCATAGGGAAATATTCCTTTTCCAGATAGAATTTTAAAAATCTCGTCTTCGTCATTTGGTTGTCTATCTAGAATTGCGTTTCAGACCATCTTGTATAAAATGATTTTGTATGCTTGAAATCATCTTTTTTGAGGTTTTTAGCTAACTTTTCTATAGACGAGGCCATGAATCTGAACGTATCTACGAAAGAAAACTTGATGAACTTTCTTGGTTTATCATCTTCAAACTCATACCCATAGCCAGAATTTACAGAATAATTTATATATTTCTCATCGGTGTTTGCGATCAAATCAACGTTTTCATATTGTTTAGCCAATTCTTTTATGTACAAATGAGTATCGTAATTTGACATATTGTGGCAGAAAAACGGGAATATTTTGAGGAAATTTGAGATTCAAGTTACAAGATAAATGAGCAGCACCTCGAAATTTGCCGGTTAAATGACAATGATCTCGTACTTTTTTTCTTGTTTGATTATCAAAACCCTCACATTCACAAATATGACAAAGACTGGAATTTTGGTACGCTAATTCTTCTTCTTCGGTCAATTTCATAGGTTTTTTGTTCTTAGAATTATACTTTTTAGCTATGTATTTTGATATTTTATTGAGCTCTTCAAACAATTTTGCAGGAACATTAGGCAAATCGTCTTCATTTTCGGCTCGATAACATATCGGTTTATACATGCGATTCGTCACATTTGACACTAAATATAGAGTAAAACCATAAGGAATATGCTTCTGAATCTTCGTTGTAGTCGATTTTTGCAGATTGTTTTTGCATGTGGGAATCTTCTCTAATATGCTTTCAAAATCCATATAAATAACGTAAGGATGAGAAAATTTCTTTTGATAATTAGTAAATGTTGTTGTTTGACCTGGAAATGGCATAATAGGTTTGCATACTTCGTGATTTTTACAAATTTCCAAATGATCTGCTAAATCTCTAGATTTGTAGAAATGGCTTAAACATCTTCTACAAAGAAATTTTCTTTCTTTATGCTTGGATAACTGAGAACTCACGAGCTTATTTAAATCGGTTATCAAAACATAATGAGATTTGTCTTCTTGTTTAAACATACAATAAGTCAATGTTTAACTCAGCATCATATTTTTCAGAAATTTGTAACGGAACAATGTTAAATTTCTCATCATAACTGTAGACATTGATAGACATTTTTGGATATTTGTACTTGGAATTGCAACTTCGTTTCTCAAATAATTGTATATCTTTTAAGGACATTGGATACTCGAAACCTGAAAATATCTCGTCATTTACAAATTTTTCATATTGTTTTGATCTTTCGCAGTCTCTTTCGGGTTTTTCAATAGCACATCGGATAGAATAAATAAAGCAATAATCATCTTTATTTTTGATATTTATACAAGCTTTTTATCTTTGATTTTCTTTGGTAAATCGATATATGATCCTGCGTTCAGCATTTCGTGTTTATTAAGGCTCAAAATCAGTTGTTTACAGCGTTTTAATGTCCATCCAGAACCTCGATTTGGATGATTAGATTGTTCACGATGCGTTAATTTATTAAATTGTTTAGTGATAAAATCGTTTACGTCAAAGACTTCATCGGATTTTATAGTAAAGTACATTGGACATATTTGTGGTTCACCGTTAACTAAAGTTCGTTCGTATTCACATTCTAAAGAGAGATAGCCCTTCATATTTTTATAACATTTTCTTGAAATTTTTCGATTAAACTTTTAATTTCTGGCCTCATAATTGATAGATATTTGTAAATTGACATGGAATTATCGTTCAAGTTTGTTAAAATGTATTGCTTGAAAAGACCGTGTATTGAGGATAAACACTTCTACATCAATGATAATTTTTAGGGTTTTTCGTTAAGAAGTTTTGTCAATTTCTTCGATCATTTCAGACTTAGTTTTATCGTTTGTTTCTATGGACAATTTTTCAGCGATTGATTGAATTTTTCATCTTTAAATAGATTTAGATCTTTTTTATCTTCCTTAAAGTTTTTCTTTAATTCTCGTAATTTTTCTATATTGTACATCTTTTTCATGGTCGACAATTTTGATTTTCTTTAGCCCAATTCCTCAAATAATTTAGTTCTTTTTCATAAATATCTTTATTTTCAGATGATTTTTCGAATTATAATGTCGGGTATAATGGTGGTCAAAAATATCTTTTTTGCAGTATGGACATGATACCTTTTTTCCTCTCCATTTAAATAGGGAAAATTTCTTAACTAATAATTTGAAAAAGTATTGATTTTTACTTGAATTTTGACAGAAATCAGGCACAATTTCTGGTGAAACAGTGAATAGATTCTTCTATTTTATTATAGAAAAATCTGTAAACTAAGACTTAAAATTTTTGAAAAAATAGTATAAATTATAGGACAAAATAGTACTTTTATTACTATATTGGTTTGTAGGAGGTAATTTAAATTCTTTATACTATTTTTTCAATAATTTTTTCTTTAACTTTTCCAAGATTTTTCATTAAGATTTTAATATATTTACAACAGAATTTTTCGTAGATTAGAAGCAGATATGAGATTTGATTCGAAGCAGATTTGACTAAGTTTCAGCTCTAGAAAGTAGAAGCCAAACAGCTATAGATTCGGTTATTTTTCATTCGTGATTTACAGATTAGTTTATTGTCCTTTAAAACAGTATTTTCCCTTGATTTACTGTCTGTCCCAAAAGTGAGTTACTGTTTGATTTTACAGATTAGTTTATTGTCCTTTAAAACAGGTATTTTCCCTTGATTTACTGTCTGTCCCAAAAGTGAGTTACTGTTTGATTTTACAGATTCGTTTATTGTCCTTTAAACAGTATTTTCCCTTGATTTACTGTCTGTCCCAAAAGTGAGTTACTGTTTGATTTTACAGATTCGTTTATTGTCCTTTAAACAGTATTTTCCCTTGATTTACTGTCTGTCCCAAAAGTGCGCTAGGAACCCCATATTCATATCTACTTTATATTATATATATATATATATATATATATATATATATATATATATATCATATATACAGCCCTAACAGCATTGTTACGAAAAGAACATTAGTTTCTGTAAAATTAATCGTTCAATAACTTTTTATGTTTTAATTCCTTGTAATGTAGCACAGTTAAATGTTATTTCTAGCCAAAGTATTTACTGACACAAATTAAATATTTACTGCATTTTTTTAGTTAAAAATCATGCTTAATAATTATGAAACATTAATATTTATAACTATCAATTGTGTACGCTGTTAAGATCAAGTGCACAATCAAGGACTTAGTTAAAAGTTGGTCTCAATTTATTTCATAATTTGTACGTCTAGTTTGGTACCAAAGATAATGTGCGAAATAAGTTAAACTATATAGAGTTCACTATTAATTAGGCACCCTTAACTCTAAAGAAAACTAAACAAAACCGATGATCACAGGTTTACAAAATAACACTCCATCAGACTAAAATCTGAAACCGAAACGCAGAATAGCTTCGTTATTGTAGTAAAGCTTGCTCCAAATAATACTCAAAACCTCTAAAAACAGTTAAACAGTTTATAAAGACGCATTAAAACTGTTTTAAAACCACATTTACACGACAAAGCAGCAAACCGTGACAGGAACAAGGTAGACGACAAGTTACGTAATCCCTACCTCTGCAGTGCACTCAGCGTAATCAGTACGAATGCAGTATAAGAGGTCAACTCTAGAATTAGTAGGTAGGTTTTTGCATACTAAATTAGCCTTAGTCCTCATTTTGGCATAATTTCACTGAACATTTAATACAGATTTTTAACGTATGTAAACAGACAGAAAATAAATTTTATACTTAATTTTGTAACTTAACATTCCTAAACATTCTGGCATGAAAATTTTTTGTACCTGGAACGTTTTTAGGAAATGTAAATTACATGCGAATAAATTAATAATAATTCATAAAACTATCTACTTCTCCCGACAAGCCGGAAGGATAATTATTCTAAATTATGATAATATTAAAAACGTATTTTGGATTGTGTATTTATTTTTATTTAAAGTGAATTGTGGCTCTGTTGATTAATATGCCTCTACACTTCGTCATATTGCATAGTAATATAGAGATAATATTTATTGCTATCAAAAGATTATATTTCTAAAGAGAGGGCTAGTGTATGATAGGAATATTTTGTTTTCAATTTAAAAACATCTCAACGTATGTAAGAACAATATACGACCGATCTTAACTCAGATCATATTAAGTAAAAGTGGTCAAATTTCGAACAAAGATTAATGTAGGAGAACAATTAAGCATTTTTAATGATTTGTTACAGGTTTTCTGACTAAAAAAATGGTTATTATAATGGAGCAATAACAAAACTATTCATAATGTTTGGTTTTCTATGTAATACTTAGGAAACTATAGTAACTCATTAAATTAACTAGAAAAAATGTCCCTAATTTTATTGTTTGTCGTTAACATTTCATGACATGTAACGTTTTATTATAACACCTTTACTGGCTAATTTATAAAAATTAGTTCAATTGTACTACACGGCGGCAAAATACATATAAGCAATACATCTAACATCTCAATTTAATATGAATACTCTTCTTATTGATTTCCTAGGAACAATAGAAAACTGAATCTAGTAACGAGAAATAAAGAAGTGAAAACAAGTAATTTCTTCTTTTAGTAATTTATTCCTTTTATCGTAAGAACTTTTATGCTATATGACGTTGTGGTTTAACACTTTATCTTCTAAAATTTATACTTTTTAAGCCAGTGTTTCGCATAGACTAGGATGTAAAACTCCAAACAAGTAATATATAAAGCGTTACATACTGCGTGTAAAGCAATATTGATAAATATGACCAAGTACAGTTACTCTTTGTTCAAAAATAATCATGTATTATTTGACACGTTTGACGAAATCTATTTCATTTAGTTTACTAGTCAAGCGTTTAACAGTGTTATTTCTATTTCATTTAACGTAATATTGAATTGTTTTCACATATAATCCAAAATTATAATTTATGTAAATAACAACTCTAGAAATAAGATTTACTTGTTATTAAGTATGAGAGTTTGAGGTTTTAATAATTTTGATTTTTTTCCGGCATATGTTGATAAATACTGTATCGGTTTATATTATTTTATTTTCAGATATTGTAGGCCACTATCAGAAATTTAGAATTTTTAACCCTTGACGACTCAATACATTTCTGTTTAGTTTTTATGGAAGTTTTTAAAGCATCATTAATGCTATCCATTTTCAGAATATTAATGAGCTATATAATATTGTTCATGGCATTATTATTATAATACAATTTTCTCATTAAATACAATAATTTTAAGATTTTGTGAGTTAAAATATTATTTAATTATTTTTGACAAATATGTGAGCTCTTCGTCTGCTGAAGACCAATAAGTAACGTGTCCTGTTGTGTCTGAAAACGTATGATTACTTTAAATACTGGGAATTACTCATACAGGGAGAGTATTGCAGTTTTTGTGAACATTCCTTATGACTGAATGCACATTTAAAAGACAATTTCAGGTCCTAAAGTGTTCAAACATAATTATAAACTAATTAAAACACATAATTTAAATGGTAGGTGGGAAAATAATTAATATAAAAAATATGTGTATAGTCAAAAGCTCAATATGTTTTTATTTTAAAAGAAAACTATTACACGATGGGTTCGAACAGTGGAGGGAAAGTATGGACTGGCTAAGCAGGGCGTGCTGAAAGGGAGGTATTGAAGTAGGAGTGATACTATTTAGAATAGTATATACATTGCTAGAATTCATCCTAATGCTAACCAATAAATGTATGATTATTATTAGTGACAATATATAATACTATTTTAATTATCCTAAAGTTCAATAAAACAAAAAAGACAATGATGATCTTTTGAACCGCACAAACACCAGTTTATAGGATTCTAAAATATATATTGTAAAGTTGTTGCACTTCTTTTACTTTCTTAAATTTTCACTTAAAATACTTAGTAAAATATGATATTTTCAACAAACTTTTCTTTGACCCTTTAAATATCACGGAAGAAATTAACATTGTACTTTGACATAAAAACTGACACAATAGCTAGTAAAACCCTCATCAATATTAATATTAAATTTTAAAATATGAAACCGTCAGCTTACTCTACATTTAACGGTTATCTCTCTACAACTTATAATATACATTATAAAATGTATCAAATTTTAAGAGTAACAGAACTTATCTTTAACTCAATAAAGCCAATTTCTAACTCTTACTCAAAGGCTCTTGTCAATTAAACATTCTCGTTGTCAACATTCAATCCAGGCACATCTGTTCTTTCTTACCGCAATTTATTGAGCTAAGTGAAAAAATTACATTATGAACCAATATGACTAAAATTACATTTTCGACATTGAATTCTTTCCTAACGTAACAAAATTAAGTCCTCTAATACACTATTCATATTTATAACGTTTTAGGACTTCATATAAATGCGTTATATTATGAGTTACACTTTTCTCCCAGTTAATAAAATAAAAACTATTAATTTATCAGATTTCACTGTTATTATTAAATATAATTTCAATGTACACCGCAATTATTAGTTCTTATGTAGTTTTCTTTTATATCTCCAACTACTTTGATTACTCGTTCTTTAGTAATTTAAAGTTATAAATCTATTTCTTATTTATATAAGTCTTTCAGTTTTAACTTACTTAGTCAGTAATTGCTTAGTACAATTTTCACTTTTAACTGCTTTGAATAACATCGATTTATTGTTCATTATTTTTTATTTTAAGGTTCTAGGTTAAAGATGCATCCACCGGTAGTTTACTATATAAATCTCTAAGCTCTTGCTGTCATACATTATAGGTAAAGTTTTAAAAATTTATTTTGATAGCAGATTTAAAATTATTTGAAAACTCGTTATTTTCACCACATTGCATAATTATATTTATCCTTTAAATACGCACGAACTATTTAAATATCAATAACATGTAATAAAAAATAAGAAAAAAATATTAAATTTAACTCAAGTCTTTACAATATTGTTCTCTTATTACTAAACACTTATTTATAAGGATGGATTAATGGTTTAATGTTATACCTCGAAAATAAAATTGTTTATGACAATCACAAGTACAGTATAATGAATGTATACATATATCACTAAAGGTTTTGCTAGAACTGCTACAAAAATAGAAATGTATCAAATTCAAGAAATTATAAAAAGTAAATAAATAACTGCAAAATCATTGTTGTAGAAGGTGCACCTGATGATGATGGCTGGATTCATGAAGCTCTCAAAGGCCCAACACGGTCCAGAGAAATAGCGG
>NW_025781459.1:0-23613 GCF_021130785.1 Homalodisca vitripennis | reverse complement strand
CCTTCGGCTCGCTGGGGGCTACGCCCCCAGGCCCCCAAAGTAAACGCTTGCAAATTCGGGGATAAGCGGAATTCGGTGACTGGTTAAGGTCCGGACATTAAGTAAATGACAAGGGATTTAAAAATTGACCTTTTTCATAGATTTATTTTCCGGATTCGTAAAAACTTTTGACTTTGAGGGCATTTTGCGGTTAAACCGTTAGAGATACGACAAAAAGTGACTGGACCTTTCTTGTTGGAAATTTAATTTTGTCTTTCGATTGTGCCCTCAGATCTGATCTACGACCTATGGTTTAGCCAGAAATGAGCTCGGGAGAAAAGTCTGCACGGGTCAGCTATCTTGAATTGTTTTAGTATAAACATAATAAAAACCGACCTCAAGGCAGTATTTTAAGTCGAACAGGGGGTTTAATATCACCAGGAGACTATCTAGTCAAGGCGAGAAAATTCCCTGGGTGGGTGATTAATGTTAAGGAGGTTAAGACAAGAGGGGGTTTAATTTCGTCAGGATATTGTCTGGTCATATGAAACAAATTCCCAGGGGGGGTTAACGTTACCGGGGGATAAGTCTCCAGGGGGTTATCTGGTCATACCCGGAAATCCCCGGGGGGGGGTTAATATTACCGGGGGTTAATGACACACTTGGGCCTTTTTTAGAGGGTATTGTGTCTGTGAACATAATAAATATTTCCTCTGTCCCTATCTACTATTGACGCTTAGCTAACGCTCAGCCAAACTCCCGAAGTCACTGAACCTTTTCTGTAGATCACGTGATTTCCTAAATCCCGTTTTAAAATTTGTTTTGAGTTACGACCAACCGTTTAGCCGCTATCAAGCCCGGAATGTAAATTTTTAGGCGAAAATGTCCAATATTTTCACTTAATTCGCGTTTTTGCGGTCAAAACTAAGGGGAAATATAGTAAAAAGTCACTGGACCTTTTTTGTAGGTCATCTTATTTCCTAAATAAAACGTTAGTCTTATTTTGACCTCCGACCAATGGTTTCGCCGCTATCGACCCCAAAAACAAAAGTTTCGCGTAAAAGTTACAACAAAAATTGTACATAATCACGTTTTTTCGGCCAAAACCAATCGAGATAGGGCAAAAGATTACTGGACCTTTTCTGTAGATCGCGCAATTTTCTAATTTGATGGGGTCAATCAGATTTGAGCTACGACCAACGGTTCGGCCGCTATCGGGCTTGAAACATTATTTTTATCGAAAAAATCTCTGGAATTTCAAATGTTCGAGCGTTTTGTCGCTTAAACCATGGAAGATAGAGCAAAAAGTCAATTAGACCTTTTTTGTAGTTCACTTCATTCCTGACCATGAATTTTTCCGTCAGATCCGAGCTAGCTCCAACGGTTCGCCCGCTATCGGGCTTACCAAAAAATGCCTGCAGGGGTGAAGAATGCGCGATTTTTTGGGAATTTTTTTGAGGGGTTGCAAATGAAAAAATTCTCACTTTTCGGGATTTTCCTGGTGGTTACACGTGGAAAGCTATCTGTGTACCAAATTTCAAGTCTCTAACTCATCTGGAAGTAGGTTAGAATTAGTATACGTGAAGTGAGTTGAGTCAGTCAGTTACACATGCGGTTGTATATATATTAGACTCGCCTTCGGCTCGCTGGGGGCTACGCCCCCAGGCCCCAAAGTAAACGCTTGCAAATTCGGGGATAAGCGGAATTCGGTGACTGGTTAAGTCCGGACATTAAGTAAATGACAAGGGATTTAAAAATTGACCTTTTTCATAGATTTTTTTCCGGATTCGTAAAAACTTTTGACTTTGAGGGGCATTTTGCGGTTAAACCGTTAGAGATACGACAAAAAGTGGACTGGACCTTTCTTGTTGGAAATTTTAATTTTGTCTTTCGATTGTGCCCTCAGATCTGATTCTACGAACCTATGGTTTAGCCAGAAATGAGCTCGGGAGAAAAGTCTGCACGGGGTTCAGCTATCTTGAATTGTTTAGTATAAAACATAATAAAAACCGACCTCAAGGCAGTATTTTAAGTCGAACAGGGGGTTTTATATCACCAGGAGACTATCTAGTCAAGGCGAGAAATTCCCTGGGTGGGTGATTAATGTTTAAGGAGGTTAAGACAAGAGGGGGTTTAATTTCGTCAGGATATTGTCTGGTCATATGAACAAATTCCCAGGGGGGGTTAACGTTACCGGGGGATAAGTCTCCAGGGGGTTTATCTGGTCATACCCGGAAATCCCCGGGGGGGGGGTTAATATTACCGGGGGTTAATGACACACTTGGGCCTTTTTTTAGAGGGTATTGTGTCTGTGAACATAATAAATATTCCTCTGTCCCTATCTACTATTGACGCTTAGCTAACGCTCAGCCAACTCCCGAAGTCACTGAACCTTTTCTGTAGATCACGAACGTGATTTCCTAAATCCCGTTTTAAAATTTGTTTTGAGTTTACGACTACCAACCGTTTAGGCCGCTATCAAGCCCGGAATGTAAAATTTTTAGGCGAAAATGTCCAATATTTTCACTTAATCGCGTTTTGCGGTCAAACTAAGGGGAAATATAGTAAAAAGTCACTGGACCTTTTTTGTAGGTCATCTTATTTCCTAAATAAAAACGTTAGTTTTATTTTTTGACCTCCGACAATGGTTTCGCCGCTATCGACCCCCAAAAACAAAAGTTTCGCGTAAAAGTGTTACAACAAAATTGTACATAATCACGTTTTTCGGCCAAACCAATCGAGATAGGGCAAAAGATTACTGGACCTTTTCTGTAGATCGCGCAATTTTCTAATTTGATGGGTCAATCAGATTTGAGCTACGACCAACGGTTTCGGCCGCTATCGGGCTTGAAACATTATTTTTTATCGAAAAAATCTCTGGAATTTCAAATGTTCGACGAGCGTTTTGTCGCTTAACCATGGAAGATAGAGCAAAAAGTCATTAGACCTTTTTTGTAGTTCACTTCATTCCTGACCATGAATTTTTCCGTCAGATCCGAGCTAGCTCCAACGGTTCGCCCGCTATCGGGCTTACAAAAAAATGCCTGCAGGGGTGAAGAATGCGCGATTTTTTGGGAATTTTTTTGAGGGGTTGCAAATGAAAAAATTCTCACTTTTCGGGATTTTTCCTGGTGGTTTACACGTGGAAAGCTATCTGGTGTACCAAATTTCAAGTCTCTAACTCATCTGGAAGTAGGTTAGAAATAGTATACGTGAGTGAGTGAGTCAGTCAGTTACACCATGCGGTTGTATATATATTAGACTCGCCTTCGGCTCGCTGGGGGCTACGCCCCCAGGCCCCCAAAGTAAACGCTTGCAAATTCGGGGATAAGCGGAATTCGGTGACTGGTTAAGTCCGGACATTAAGTAAATGACAAGGGATTTAAAAATTGACCTTTTTCATAGATTTTTTTCCGGATTCGTAAAAACTTTTGACTTTGAGGGCAATTTTGGCGGTTAAACCGTTAGAGATACGACAAAAAGTGACTGGACCTTTCTTGTTGGAAATTTAATTTTGTCTTTCGATTGTGCCCTCAGATCTGATTCTACGACCTATGGTTTAGCCAGAAATGAGCTCGGGAGAAAAGTCTGCACGGGTCAGCTATCTTGAATTGTTTAGTATAAACATAATAAAAACCGACCTCAAGGCAGTATTTTAAGTCGAACAGGGGGTTTAATATCACCAGGAGACTATCTAGTCAAGGCGAGAAAATTCCCTGGGTGGGTGATTAATGTTAAGGAGGTTAAGACAAGAGGGGGTTTAATTTCGTCAGGATATTGTCTGGTCATATGAACAAATTCCCAGGGGGGCGTTAACGTTACCGGGGGATAAGTTCTCCAGGGGTTATCTGGTCATACCCGGAAATCCCCGGGGGGGGGTTAATATTACCGGGGGTTAATGACACACTTGGGCCTTTTTTAGAGGGTATTGTGTCTGTGAACATAATAAATATTCCTCTGTCCCTATCTACTATTGACGCTTAGCTAACGCTCAGCCAACTCCCGAAGTCACTGAACCTTTTCTGTAGATCACGTGATTTCCTAAATCCCGTTTAAAATTTGTTTTGAGTTACGACCAACCGTTTAGCCGCTATCAAGCCCGGAATGTAAATTTTTAGGCGAAAATGTCCAATATTTTCACTTAATCGCGTTTTGCGGTCAAACTAAGGGAAATATAGTAAAAAGTCACTGGACTTTTTTGTAGGTCATCTTATTTTCCTAAATAAAACGTTAGTCTTATTTTGACCTCCGACCAATGGTTTCGCCGCTATCGACCCCAAAAACAAAAGTTTCGCGTAAAAGTTACAACAAAATTGTACATAATCACGTTTTTCGGCCAAACCAATCGAGATAGGGCAAAAGATTACTGGACCTTTTCTGTAGATCGCGCAATTTTCCTAATTTGATGGGTCAATCAGATTTGAGCTACGACCAACGGTTCGGCCGCTATCGGGCTTGAAAACATTATTTTTATCGAAAAAATCTCTGGAATTTCAAATGTTCGAGCGTTTTGTCGCTTAACCATGGAAGATAGAGCAAAAAGTCATTAGACCTTTTTTGTAGTTCACTTCATTCCTGACTATGAATTTTCCGTCAGATCCGAGCTAGCTCCAACGGTTCGCCCGCTATCGGCTTACAAAAAATGCCTGCAGGGGTGAAGAATGCGCGATTTTTTGGGAATTTTTTTGAGGGGTTGCAAATGAAAAATTCTCACTTTTCGGGATTTTCCTGGTGGTTACACGTGGAAAGCTATCTGTGTACCAAATTTCAAGTCTCTAACTCATCTGGAAGTAGGTTAGAATTAGTATACGTTGAGTGAGTGAGTGAGTCAGTCAGTCAGTTACACATGCGGTTGTATATATATTAGACTCGCCTTCGGCTCGCTGGGGGCTACGCCCCCAGGCCCCCATGATGTAAACGCTTGCAAATTCGGGGATAAGCGGAATTCGGTGACTGTTTTTAAGTCCGGAAATTAGGGTAAATGACAAGGGATTTAAAAATTGGACCTTTTTCATTGATTTCTTTCCGGATTCGTCCAAATTTTTGACTTTGAGGGAATAGGCATTTTGCGGTTAAACCGTTAGAGATACGACTTAAAGTGACTGGACCTTTCTTGTCGGAAATTTAATTTTGTCTTTCGATTATGCCATCAGATTTGTGCTACGAGCTCTGGTTTAGGAGGTACAGAGCGTGGTAGTAAAGTCTGCACCTGTCAACTATTGTAAATTTATTGAGTGGAAATATAGTAAAAAACCTACCCTAAGTCAACATTTTTAAATTGTTTAGGGGGTTTTTATTTGCTCAGGAGTTTATATAGTCATGCCAGGAAATTACCAGGGGGGAGGTTAAGGTTACCGGAGTTTAAGACATCAGGGGGTTATCTGGTCATACCAGGAACTTCCCAGGGGGGGTTAAGAGATTTGATGATTGGTAAAATTTGGACATGAGGTCATGCCAGGAAATTCCCAGGGGGGTGTTTTAACGTTACCGGGGGTTAAGACATCAGGGGGTTATCTAGTCATACCAGGAACTTCCCAAGGGGGGTTAAGAGATTTGATTATTGGGTAAAATTTGGACATGAGGTCATGCCAGGAAATTCCCTGGGGGGGATTTAAATGTACCGGGGGGGGTAACACATCAGGGGGTTTAATTTACCACACTTTTGCCTCTTAGAGTGTGTTTTGTGTTTGTAAGCAAAAAATAATAAAATTCACTCTGTCCCTATTTACTATTGAACTTCGCTAACGCTCAGCCAATTAATGATGTGCTCTAGTACACGCTTACTAGTCACTCGTTTACTTAGTAATACAAACTCAATCTGGAACTCATAACGAATTACACAAATTTTTAGTCAGAAAAAGCAAAACCCCTATAAATGCCAAATTACAAAAAATATTTTGCCTTTGAGAGCGTGTAACAGGCTTACAGTAAGATATACAACAATAAGCTACTTTTTTGTAGAAACCTACCAATACTGTTTATAAATGTTTTGATATTTAAGCTAGCATAATCGGGTCAACCGCTATGGACTCCAGTAACAAAATTTTCACGTCGAAATTACAAAATATTGACATTTATTAACCAAACCGATGGAGGTAGAGCAAAAGCTTACTGGACCTTTTTTGTAGAACGTAAAATTTTGTATTAAAATCACATTTTTAATCCGGACTATAACTAAGGTTTTGTTTACAATGGAGCCCAGAAAACAAAATCTCACGTAAAAACTCAAAAAAATCAAAACTTTAAAACGCGCGTTATGCGGCCAAAACCGTTTGAGGATAGGGCAAAATGTTACTGAACCTTTTATGTAGATCACGTCATTTCCTAAATCCTAATTAAAATTTGTTTTGAGCTACGACCAATAGTTTAGCCGCTATTCAAGCCCGGAATGTAAATTTGTAGGCGAAAATTTCCAAATCTATTCACTTAATACGCATTTTGCGGCCAAACTAATGGAGATAGAGTAAAAAGTTATTAGACCTTTTATGTAGACCACTTCATTTCCTATATCTAACTTTTGTTTTATTTTGCCCTCCGACCAATGGTTTCGCCGCTATCGACCTCAAAAACAAACTTTTCACGTAAATATTACAAAAAAATTGCACATAATCACGTTTTTCGGCCAATACCAATAGAGATAAGGCAAAAAGTCACTGGACCTTTTCTGTACATCGCACAATTTGCTAATTTTATGGGTTCAATCAGATTTGAGCTACGACCAAACGGCTCGGCCGCTATCGGGCTCGAAACATTATTTTTATCGAAAAAATCTCCTGAAATTTCAAATGTTCGAGGCGTTTTGTCGCTTAACCATAAAAGATAGAGCAAAAAAGTCACTGGACCTTTTTTGTAGGTCACTTCATTCCTGACTAACGATTTTTCGTCAGATCCGAGCTAGCTCGAACGGTTCGCCGCTATCGGACTTACAAAAAAGGCCTGCAAGGGTAAAAAATTGCACGGATTTTTTCTCGAATTTTTTTAAGGTAATTAAAAATTAAAAAATCCCGGTTTTCAGAATTTTTCGTGTTGGTTATACGGCAAAAGGTACCTGCGTGCCAAATTTCAAGTTTTCTAGCACTTCTAGAAGTAGGTTTAGAATTTGTATACATTATCAGTGAGTGAGTGAGTGGTTTCACATGCGGCTGTATAGTATATTACTCGCCTTCGGCTCGCTGGGGGCTACGCCCCCAGGCCCCCAAAGTAAACGCTTGCAAATTCGGGATAAGCGGAATTCGGTGACTGGTTAAGTCCGGACATTAAGTAAATGACAAGGGATTTAAAAATTGACCTTTTTCATAGATTTTTTTCCGGATTCGTAAAAACTTTTGACTTTGAGGGCATTTTGCGGTTTAAACCGTTAGAGATACGACAAAAAGTGACTGGACCTTTCTTGTTGGAAAATTTAATTTTGTCTTCGATTGTGCCCTCAGATCTGATCTACGACCTATGGTTTAGCCAGAAATGAGCTCGGGAGAAAAGTCTGCACGGGTCAGCTATCTTGAATTGTTTAGTATAAACATAATAAAAACCGACCTCAAGGCAGTATTTTAAGTCGAACAGGGGGTTTAATTATCACCAGGAGACTATCTAGTCAAGGCGAGAAATTCCCTGGGTGGGTGATTAATGTTAAGGAGGTTTAAGACAAGAGGGGGTTTAATTTCGTCAGGATATTGTCTGGTCATATGAACAAATTCCCAGGGGGGGTTAACGTTACCGGGGGATAAGTCTCCAGGGGGTTATCTGGTCATACCCGGAAATCCCCGGGGGGGGGTTAATATTACCGGGGGTTAATGACACACTTGGGCCTTTTTTAGAGGGTATTGTGTCTGTGAACATAATAAATATTCCTCTGTCCCTATCTACTATTGACGCTTAGCTAACGCTCAGCCAACTCCCGAAGTCACTGAACCTTTTCTGTAGATCACGTGATTTCCTAAATCCCGTTTAAAATTTGTTTTGAGTTACGACCAACCGTTTAGCCGCTATCAAGCCCGGAATGTAAATTTTTAGGCGAAAATGTCCAATATTTTCACTTAATCGCGTTTTGCGGTCAAACTAAGGGAAATATAGTAAAAAGTCACTGGACCTTTTTTGTAGGTCATCTTATTTCCTAAATAAAACGTTAGTCTTATTTTGACCTCCGACCAATGGTTTCGCCGCTATATCGACCCCAAAAACAAAAGTTTCGCGTAAAAGTTACAACAAAATTGTACATAATCACGTTTTTCGGCCAAACCAATCGAGATAGGGCAAAAGATTACTGGACCTTTTCTGTAGATCGCGCAATTTTCTAATTTGATGGGTCAATCAGATTTGAGACTACGACCAACGGTTCGGCCGCTATCGGGCTTGAAACATTATTTTTATCGAAAAAATCTCTGGAATTTCAAAATGTTCGAGCGTTTTGTCGCTTAAACCATGGAAGATAGAGCAAAAAGTCATTAGACCTTTTTTGTAGTTCACTTCATTCCTGACCATGAATTTTCCGTCAGATCCGAGCTAGCTCCAAACGGTTCGCCCGCCTATCGGGCTTACAAAAAAATGCCTGCAGGGGTGAAGAATGCGCGATTTTTTGGGAATTTTTTTGAGGGGTTGCAAATGAAAAATTCTCACTTTTCGGGATTTTCCTGGTGGTTACACGTGGAAAGCTATCTGTGTACCAAAATTTCAAGTCTCTAACTCATCTGGAAGTAGGTTAGAATTAGTATATACGTGAGTGAGTGAGTGAGTCAGTCAGTCAGTTACACATGCGGTTTGTATATATATTAGACTCGCCTTCGGCTCGCTGGGGGCTACGCCCCCAGGCCCCCATGATGTACGCTTGCAAATTCGGGGATAATGTGATTTGGTGATTGGTTAAAATTCGGACATGAGGTCATGCCTAGGAAATTCCCGGGGGGGGGGTTTAATGTTACCAGGGGGTCAAGGCATCAGGAGTTTATCTGGTTATACCAGATACTTCCGGGGGGGTTAATGTTATCTGGGGTTATCTGGTCATCACCAGGAACTTCCCAGGGCCCCCCCCCGGGTTAAGAGATTTGGTGATTGGTAAAATTCGGACCTGAGGTCATGACAGGAAATTCCGGGGGGGGGGTTAATGTTACCCGGGGGTGTGTTTAATATTTCAGGGGGGTTTAATGTACTCAGGAGGTTATCTGGTTCATCACTAGGAAATTTCCGGGGGGGGCTAATGTTACCGGGGGTTAATGACACATGGGTCTATTTTAGAAGGTGTTGTGTCTGTAAACATAATAAAAATTCACTTTGTCCCTATCTACTATTGACGCTTAGCTAACGTTCAGCCAATTTCTAATGTGGGGTGTATTCACTCGTTAACTGGAATTAGCGGTATTCGGGGAAAGTTTATGTCTGATCATCAGATTAGGGATTCTTGGGGGTTAAAAGAAGACCCATTTTATTGAATATTTCCAGATTTAACCAAAGTTTTTGACTTTAAGGGCATTTTGCGGCTTAACCGTTAGAGATAACGAGAAAAAGTGACTGGGAGCTTTCCTTGTCGGAAATTTAATTTTATCTTTCGATTTCTGGTGGTCCGATTTTAGCTACGACGTCTGGTTTAGCCAGTACGGAACTGTGGAGAAAAGGACTGCACTGGTGGGCTATTGTGAATTGTTTAGTGTAAATATAACAAAAACCCAACCCTGAGTCATTATTTTTAAGTTGTTTAGGGGGTTTTAATTTGCTCAGAGGTTTCTTCTTTGTCATGCCAGGAAAATTCCCGGGGGGGGGGAGATTAATGTTAAAGGGGGTTAACACATCAGGGGGTTTAATTTAGTCAGGATATTTTCTGGTCATATGAATAAATTCCCGGGGGGGGGTAATGTTACAAGGGGTTAATGACACACGTGGGCCTATTTTAGAGGGTGTTGTGTCTTTGAACATAATAAAAAACACTCTGTCCCTATCTACATATTGAAACTTCACTAACGCTCAGCCACTAACACTCCCGACGTGGAGGGGGGTTTTAGTCACTCGTTAACGTATTAATACAAGGTGAAGCTGGAACCAGCATGAAGCGCACTAATTATAGTTAAAAAATTTAAAACACCTAAAAGTAACGACGAAGAATTTATAATTTAGAGCATTTATCAGGCTTACGTAAAGATAAACGATTTGAAAGCTGCTGAACCTTTTTTTTAGATCCTATGAATAGCTAGTTATAAAAAATTTTACATTTAAGCTAGGGCCAAGGGTTTGTCCAATATCGAGCCCAGAAGGTAAGTTTTTTGAGTGAAATTTTCAACATAAATCACGTTTTACGGCTAAACCATTGAAGATAGAGTAAAATGTCACTGGACCTTTTTTGTAGATCACCTCATTTTCTAAATCAAACCTTTGTTTGTTTTATTTTGACTTCCGACCAATGGTTTTTGCCGCTATCGACACCAAAAACAAACTTTTCACGTGAAAATTACAAAAAGATTTCACATAATCACGTTTTTCGGCCAAAACCAATGGAGATAGGGCCAAAAGTCACTGGAACCTTTTCTGTAGATCGCGCAATTTTGCTAATTTGATGGGTCAATCAGATTTGAGCTACGACCAACGGTTCGGCCGATATCGGGCTCGAAACATTATTTTCATCGAAAAAATCTCTGGAATTTCAAATGTTCGAGCGTTTTTTGTCGCTTAACCATGGAAGATAGAGCAAAAAGTCACTGGACCTTTTTTGTAGTTCACTTCATTCCTGATTATGAATTTTTCGTCAGATCCGAGCTAGCTCAAACGGTTTCGCCCGCTAATCGGGCTTACAAAAAATGTCTACAAGGGTAAAAAATGCGCGTTTTTTTGCGAAATTTTTTTGAGGGGTTTGAAATTAAAAATTCTCAACTTTTCGGGATTATTCCTGGTGGTTACACGTGGAAAGCTATCTGTGTACCAAATTTCAAGTCTCTAACTCATCTGGAAAGTAGGTTAGAATTAGTATACGTGAGTGAGTCAGTCAGTCAGTCAGTTACACATGCGGCTGTATATATATAGGACTCGCCTTCGGCTCGCTGGGGGCTACGCCCCCAGGCCCCCAAAGTAAACGCTTGCAAATTCGGGGATAAGCGGAATTCGGTGACTGGTTTAAGTCCGGACATTAAGTAAATGACCAAGGGATTTAAAAATTGACCTTTTTCATAGATTTTTTTCCGGATTCGTAAAAACTTTTGACTTTGAGGGCATTTTGCGGTTTAAACCGTTAGAGATACGACAAAAAGTGACTGGACCCTTTCTTTGTCGGGAAATTTAATTTTGTCTTTCGATTGTGCCCTCAGATCTGATCTACGACCTATGGTTTAGCCAGAAATGAGCTCGGGAGAAAAGTCTGCACGGGTCAGCTATCTTGAATTGTTTAGTATAAACATAATAAAAAAACCGACCTCAAGGCAGTATTTTAAGTCGAACCAGGGGGTTTAATATCACCAGGAGACTATCTAGTCAAGGCGAGGAAATTCCCTGGGTGGGTGATTAATGTTAAGGAGGTTAAGACAAGAGGGGGTTTAATTTCGTCAGGATATTGTCTGGTCATATGAACAAATTCCCAGGGGGGGTTAACGTTACCGGGGGATAAGTCCTCCAGGGGGTTATCTGGTCATACCAGGATCATCCCAGGGGGGGGGGGGTTAAGAGATTTGGTGACTGGTAAAATTCGGACATGAGGTCATGGCAGGAAATTCCCTGGGGGGGTTTAATGTTACCAGGGGGGTTAACACATCAGGGGGTTGAATGTACAGGAGGTTATCAGGTCATACCAGGAAATCCCCGGGGGGGGGGTTTAATTATTACCGGGGGTTAATGACACACTTGGGCCTTTTTTAGAGGGTATTGTGTCTGTGAACATAATAAATATTCCTCTGTCCCTATCTACTATTGACGCTTAGCTAACGCTCAGCCAACTCCCGAAGTCACTGAACCTTTTCTGTAGATCACCGTGATTTCCTAAATCCCGTTTAAAATTTGTTTTGAGTTACGACCAACCGTTTTAGCCGCTATCAAGCCCGGAATGTAAATTTTTTAGGCGAAAATGTCCAATATTTTCACTTAATCGCGTTTTGCGGTCAAACTAAGGGAAATATAGTAAAAAGTCACTGGACCTTTTTTTGTAGGTCATCTTATTTCCTAAATAAAACGTTAGTCTTATTTTGACCTCCGACCAATGGTTTCGCCGCTATCGACCCCAAAAACAAAAGTTTCGCGTAAAAGTTACAACAAAATTGTACATAATCACGTTTTTCGGCCAAACCAATCGAGATAGGGCAAAAGATTACTGGACCTTTTCTGTAGATCGCGCAATTTGCTAATTTGATGGGTCAATCAGATTTGAGCTACGACCAACGGTTCGACCGCTATCGGGCTTTGAAACATTATTTTTATCGAAAAAATCTCTGGAATTTCAAATGTTCGAGCGTTTTGTCGCTTAACCATGGAAGATAGAGCAAAAAGTCATTAGACCTTTTTTGTAGTTCACTTCATTCCTGACCATGAATTTTCCGTCAGATCCGAGCTAGCTCCAACGGTTCGCCCGCTATCGGGCTTACAAAAAATGCCTGCAGGGGTGAAAGAATGCGCGATTTTTTTGGGAATTTTTTTGAGGGGTTGAAAATGAAAAATTCTCACTTTTCGGGATTTTCCTGGTGGTTACACGTGGAAAGCTATCTGTTGTACCAAATTTCAAGTCTCTAACTCATCTGGAAGTAGGTTAGAATTAGTATACGTGAGTCAGTCAGTCAGTTACCACATGCGGTTGTATATATATTAGATAACCGTTAGAGATATGACAAAAAGTGACTGGACCTTTCTTGTCGGAAAATTTAATTTTGTCTTTCGATTGTGCCCTCAGATCTGATTCTACGACCTATGGTTTAGGCCAGAAATGAGCTCGGGAGAAAAGTCTGCACGGGTCAGCTATCTTGAATTGTTTAGTATAAACATAATAAAAACCGACCTCAAGGCAGTATTTTAAGTCGAACAGGGGGTTTTAATATCACCAGGAGACTATCTAGTCAAGGCGAGAAATTCCCTGGGTGGGTGATTAATGTTAAGGGAGGTTAAGACAAGAGGGGGTTTAATTTCGTCAGGATATTGTCTGGTCATATGAAACAAATTCCCAGGGGGGGTTAACGTTACCGGGGGATAAGTCTCCAGGGGGTTATCTGGTCATACCAGGATCATCCCAGGGGGGGGGGGTTTAAGAGATTTGGTGACTGGTAAAATTCGGACATGAGGTCATGGCAAGGAAATTCCCTGGGGGGGTTTAATGTTACCAGGGGGGTTAACACATCAGGGGGTTGAATGTACAGGAGGTTATCAGGTCATACCAGGAAATCCCCGGGGGGGGGGTTAATATTACCGGGGGTTAATGACACACTTGGGCCTTTTTTAGAGGGTATTGTGTCTGTGAACATAATAAATATTCCTCTGTCCCTATCTACTATTGACGCTTAGCTAACGCTCAGCCAACTCCCGAAGTCACTGAACCTTTTCTGTAGATCACGTGATTTCCTAAATCCCGTTTAAAATTTGTTTTTGAGTTACGACCAACCGTTTAGCCGCTATCAAGCCCGGAATGTAAATTTTTTAGGCGAAAATGTCCAATATTTTCACTTAATCGCGTTTTGCGGTCAAACTAAGGGAAATATAGTAAAAAGTCACTGGACCTTTTTTGTAGGTCATCTTATTTTCCTAAATAAAACGTTAGTCTTATTTTGACCTCCGACCAATGGTTTCGCCGCTATCGACCCCAAAAACAAAAGTTTCGCGTAAAAGTTACAACAAAATTGTACATAATCACGTTTTTCGGCCAAACCAATCGAGATAGGGCAAAAGATTACTGGACCTTTTCTGTAGATCGCGCAATTTGCTAATTTGATGGGTCAATCAGATTTGAGCTACGACCAACGGTTCGACCGCTATCGGGCTTGAAACATTATTTTTATCGAAAAAATCTCTGGAATTTCAAATGTTCGAGCGTTTTGTCGCTTAACCATGGAAGATAGAGCAAAAAGTCATTAGACCTTTTTTGTAGTTCACTTCATTCCTGACCATGAATTTTTCCGTCAGATCCGAGCTAGCTCCAACGGTTCGCCCGCTATCGGGCTTACAAAAAATGCCTGCAGGGGGTGAAGAATGCGCGATTTTTTTGGGAATTTTTTTGAGGGGTTGAAAATGAAAAATTCTCACTTTTCGGGATTTTCCTGGTGGTTACACGTGGAAAGCTATCTGTGTACCAAATTTTCAAGTCTCTAACTCATCTGGAAGTAGGTTAGAATTAGTATACGTGAGTCAGTCAGTCAGTTACACATGCGGTTGTATATATATTAGACTCGCCTTCGGCTCGCTGGGGGCTACGCCCCCAGGCCCCCTTTTGGGTGTTTGCCAAATTCGGGGATAAGAGTGGTTTATTTATAGGTAAAATTCGGACATGAGGTCATACAAGGAATTCCCAGGGGGTGGGGTTTAACGTTACCAAGGGTTAAGACATCAGGGGTTATCTGGTCATACTGGGAACTTCCCAAACGGGCCGTTAAGAGATTTGGTGATTGGTAAAATTCAGACATGAGATCATGCCAGGAAATTCCCTGGGGGGGGTTTAATATTACGGGGGGAGGGTTCACACTTCAGGGGGTTTTATGTACTCAGGAGGTTATCTGGTCATACCAGAAAATCCCGGGGGGGTTAATGTTACCGGGGGTTAATGCCACACACCCAGGCCCCCTTTTGGGTTGTTGGCCAAATTCGGGGATAAGCGGAATTTGGAATAGTATTAGACCTATTTTTATTGAATTTTCCAGGTTTAATCAAAGTTTTGACTCCAAGGCCATTTTGTGGCTTAACCGTTAGAGATACGTGAAAAAGTGACTAGACCTTTCTTGTCGGAAATTTAATTTTATCTTTCGATTCCGTCGTCAGATTTTAGCTGCGACCTTTGGTTTAGCCAGGAATGAGCTCGGGAGAAAAGTCTGCACTGGTCAGCTATCTTGAATTGTTTAGTATAATAAACCATAATAAAAAACCGACCTTAAGGCAGTATTTTAAGTCGAACAGGGGGTTTAATATCACCAGGAGACTATCTAGTCAAGGCGAGAAATTCCGGGGGGGGGTGATTAATGTTAAGGGGGTTAAGACATCAGGGGGTTTAATTTCGTCAGGAGGTTATCCGGTCATACCAGGAAATCCCCGGGGGGGGGGTGTTTAACGGGGGTTAATTACACAATTCGGCCTATTTTTTGAGGGTGTTGTGTCTGTGAACATAATAAAAACACTCTGTCCCTATCTACTATTGAAGCTTCACTAACGCTCAGCCAATTCCCGACGTGGAGGGGGGTTTTAGTCACTCGGTAACGTAGTAATACAAGGTCAATCTGGAAACCAGCACGAATCGCACTAATTATAGTTGCAAGATTTAAAACCCCTAAAATTGACGACAAAGAATTTGCCTTCTAGAGCATTAACCAGGCTTACGGAAAGATAAACGACAAATAGCTACTGGATCTTTTTTGTTGATTTCATAAATAGCTAGTTATGAAAAGTTTTACATTTAAGCTACGGCCAACGGTTCGGGGCACTATCGAGCCCAAAATGTAAGGCCCCAGGCCCCCTTTCGGGTATTAGCCAAATTCGGGGATAAGAATGATTTGGTGATAGGTAAAATTCGGACATTATGTCATACCAGGAAATTCCCAGGGGGAGGTTGTTAACTTTACCAGGGGTTAAGGACATCAGGGGGTTATCTGGTCATACCAGGAACTTCCCAAGGGGGGTTAAGAGATTTGGTTATAGGTAAAATTCAGACATGAGGACATGCCAGAAAATTCCCTGGGGGGTTGTAACGTTACCGGGAGTTAAGGCATCAGGGGGTGATCTGGTCATAACAGGAACTTCCCAAAGGGGGGTGAAGAGATTTGGTGATTGGTAAAATTCGGACGTGAGGTCATGCCAGGAAATTGCCAGGGGGGGTATAATGTTACCGGGGGAGTTAACACATCAGGAAGGTTTAATTTACTCAGGAGGTTATCTGGTCATACCATGAAGTCGCCGGAGGAGAGTAAATGTTACCGGGGTTAATGACACACGTGTCCCAATTTTACAGGGTTGCTCAGGAGTTAATATAGCCATGCCAGGAAATTCCCAGAGGGTAATGTTACGGGGAAATGTTATGTCCGAGCTTAAGATTACTGGTTTGGGAGTGAAAAATTGACCAACTTTATCTACTTTTCCAGATTAATTCAAACTTTTGACTTCAAAGGCATTTTGTGGCTTAACCGTTAGAGATACGACAAAAAGTGGACTGGAACTTTCTTGTCGGAAATTTGATTTTGTCTTTCGATTATGCCATCAGATTTAAGCTACGACCTATAATTTAGGCAGTACAGAGCTTAGGACAAAAGGCTGCACTGGGCAGTTTAAAAATATCACGTAAAACTTAAAAAATCAATACTTTAAAAACGCGTTATGCAGCCAAACCGTTGAGGATAGGGCAAAATGTTACTGAACATTTTTTGTAGATCACGCAATTTCTTAAATCCTTTTAAAAATTTGTTTTGAGCTACGACCAACCGTTTAGCCGCTATCGAGCCCGAAAGGTAAATTTTAGGCGAAAATTTCCAAATATTTTCACTTAATCACGTTTTGCGGCCAAACCAATGGAGATAGAGTAAAGAGTTACTGGAACATTTTTTGTAGATTACCTCATTTCCTAACTCCAACGTCTTGCCTTATTTCGACCTCCGTCCAATGGTTTCGCCGCTATCGAACCCGAAAACAAAAGTTTTCACGTAAAAATTACAAAACAATTGCACATAATCACGTTTTTCGGCCGAACCACTGGAGATAGAGCAAAAAGTTACTGGACGTTTTCTGTAGATCGCGCAATTTGCTAATTTGATGGGTCAATCAGATTTGAGCTACGACCTACCGTTCGGCCACTATCAGGCTCGAAACTTTATTTTAAGCAAAAAAATCTCTGGAATGTCAAACATTCCCGCGTTTTGTCGCTTAACCACACGAGATAGGACAAAAAGTCACTGGACCTTTTTTGTAGTTCATTTCATTTCTGACTAACGATTTTTCGTCAGATTGAAGCTAGCTCCAACGGTTCACCCGCTTATCAGGCTTACAAGAAATGCCTGCAGGGGTAAAGAATGCGCGATTTTTGAGGAATTTTTTTTAGGGATTTAAAAGTAAAAAAGTCCGGTTTTCAGACTTTTCCTCCGGGTCATATTGTGAAAGGTACCTGCGTGCCAAATTTCAAGTTTCCAGCACTTCTAGAACTATGTTAGAATTTGTATACATATATCAGTCAGTCAGTTTCACATGCGGCTGTATAGTATATTAGACTCGCCTTCGGCTCGCTGGGGGCTACGCCCCCAGGCCCCCAAAGTAAGTGCCTTAAATTCGGGGATATGATTGATTTGGTGACAGGGTAAAATTCGGACATGATGTCATGCCAGGAAATTCCCAGGGAGGGGGTTTTAACCGTTACCTGGGGAATATAAGACGCGTCAGGGGGTTATCTGGTCATACCTAGGAACTTCCCAGTGGGGGGGGGGGGGGTTTAAGAGATTTGGTGGAATTTGGTATAATAAAATTCGGACATTGTGGTTCAGTGCCAGGAAATTCCACTGGGGGGGGGTTTTGGTTTTAATGCTACCGGGGGTTAATTACATCAGGGGGTTTTTTTTAATTTTACTCAGTTGGTCATTTTGGTCCATAACAGGAAAATTCGCGCGGGGGTTAATGTTTTACCGGCGGGTTAACGTACACCACCCCAGGCTCACCTTTCGGGTGTTGGGCCAAATTCGGGGATAAGCGGAATTCGGAATTATCTTGGGTACCTATAGTTATTTTAATTTTATCCATGTTTTTAACCAAAGTTTTGACTTTAAATGGCGTTTTAAACGTACGGAGTTTGGTTAACCGTTAGAGATACGAGAAAAAGTAACTGGAACCTTTCCTGTCGGAAATTTAATTCGATTCTGACCTCAGATTTGATCTACGACCTACGTTCAACCACTATCAGGCAGAATGTTAAAGGGGGTTAAGACATCAGGGGGTTTAATTTAGTCAGGATATTGCCTAGTCATATGAACAAATTCCCGGGGGGGTTAATGTTACAAGGGGTTAATGGCACACGTGGGCCCTATTTTAGAGGGTGTTGTGTCTGTGAAGGAATAAAAACTCTGTCCCTATCTACTTTTGAAGCTTCACTAACGCTCAGCCCAACTCCCGATGTGGAGGGGGGTGTCAGTGCTTACGAGAATATGTGTACAGTAATGTTTATCAAAAATAAAACGTTGATGAGTGGGTTTATATTACTTCGGAAATTTTCATTCCATACCAGAGTGTTGATAAGGAATCACTATTTCATTTTAAAAAGCACTCTGACCCTATCTACTATTGAAGCTTCACTAACGCTCAGCCAACTCCCGATGTGGAGGGGGGGGTTATAGTCACTCGTTAACGGGAGTAATACAAGTCCAATCTGGAACCAAGCATGAATCGCACTAATTATAGTTCCAAAATTTAATACACCTAAAAATTGACGACAAAGAATTAGCCATTTATAGCATTTATCAGGCTTACGGAAAGATAAACGACAGAAAGCTACTGGACCTTTTTTGTAGATCCTATGAATAGCTACTTTACAAAAAGTTTTACATTTAAGCTAGGACCAACAGTTCGGCCACTATCGAGCACGGAAAAGTAAGTTTTTAAGATGAAATTTACAATATAATTACGTTTTACGGCTAAATCATGGAAGATAGAGTAAAAGGTGTCTGGACCTTTTGTGTAGATCGCATTATTTTGTATTCAAAACCAAATTTTTACTCTGGGCTAGAACTAAGGTTTTGTCTGAAATAGAGCCCAGAAAACAAAATCCCACGTAAAACTCAAAAAATCAAAACTTTAAAACGCGTTATGCGGCCAAACCGTTGAGGATAGGGCAAAATGTTACTGAACGTTTTTTGTAGATCACGTGAGTTTCTAAATCCACATAATAATCTGATTTGAGATACGACCAACCGTTTAGCCGCTATCAAAGCCCGGAATGTAAAGTTTGTGGCGCGAAAATTTCCCAAATTGTTATTTTCACTTAATCGCGTTTTGCGGTCAAACTAATGGAGATATAGTAAAAAGTCATTAGACCTTTTTTTGTAGATCATATTATTTCCTAAATATAACCTTTGTTTTATTTTGACCTCCGACCAATTTTTTCGCCGCTATCGACCCAAAAACAAAGTTTTCACGTGAAAATTACAAAAAAAATTGCACATAATCACGTTTTTCGACCAAACTAATGGAGATAGAGCAAAAAGTTACTAAACCTTTTCTGTAGATCGTAAAATTTGCTAATTTGATGGGTACAATCAGATTTGAGCTACAACCTACCGTTCGGCCGCTATCGAGCTCGAAACTTTATTTTAAGCGAAAAAATCTCTGGAAATGTCAAATGTTCAAGCGTTTTGTCGCTTACTTAACCATGGAAGATAGAGCAAAAAGTCACTGGACCTTTTTTGTAGTTCACTTCATTCCTGACCATGAATTTTTTCGTCAGATCCGAGCTAGCTCAAACGGTTCGCCCGCTATCGGGCTTACAAAAAATGCCTGCAGGGGTTGAAGAATGCACGATTTTTTGGGAATTTTTTTGAGGGGTTTAAAAGTAAAAAAGTCCGGTTTTCAGGTCCAAATTTTTTACTTTGAGGGCATTTTGCGGTTAAAACCGTTAGAGATACGACTTAAAGTGACTGGACCTTTCTTGTCGGAAATTTAATTTTGTCTTTCGATTATGCCATCAGATTTTGAGCTACGAGCTCTGGTTTAGGAGGTACAGGAGCGTGGTAGTAATGTCTGCACCTGTCAACTATTGTAAATTGTTGAGTGGAAATATAGTAAAAAAACCTACCCTAAGTCAACATTTTTAAATTGTTTAGGGGGTTTTATTTGCTCAGGAGTTTATATAGTCATGCCAGGAAATTCCCAGGGGGGGTTAACGTTACCGGAGTTTAAGACATCAGGGGGGGGGTTATCTGGTCATACCAGGAACTTCCCAAGGGGGGTTAAGAGATTTTGATGATTGGTAAAATTTGGACATGAGGTCATGCCAGGAAATTCCCAAGGGGGGGTGTTAACGTTACCGGGGCTTAAGACATCAGGAGGTTATCTAGTCATACCAGGAACTTCCCAAGGGGGGTTAAGAGATTTGATTATTGGTAAAATTTGGACATAAGGTCATGCCAGGAAATTCCCTGGGGGGGTTTAAATGTACCGGGGGGGGTAGGGGGTAACACATCAGGGGGTTTTAGATTTACCACACTTTTGCCTCTTAGAGTGTGTTTTGTGTTTGTAAGCAAAAAATATATAAAATTCACTCTGTCCCTAATTACTATTGGAACTTCGCTAACGCTCAGCCAATTAATGATGTGCTCTAGTACACGTTTTACTAGTCACTCGTTTACTTAGTAATACAAACTCAATCAGGAACTCATAACGAATTACACAAATTGTTTAGTCAGAAAAAGCAAAAACCCCTATAATTGCCAGATTACAAAAAATATTTTGCCCTTGAGAGCGTGTAACAGGCTTACAGTAAGATATACAACAATAAGCTACTTTTTTGTAGAACCTACCAATAGCTGTTTATAAATGTTTTGATATTTAAGCTAGCATAATCGGGTCAAACCGCTATGGACTCCAGTAACAAAATTTTTTCACATCGAAATTACAAAATATTGACATTTATTAACCAAACCGATGGAGGTAGAGCAAAAGCTTACTGGACCTTTTTTGTAGAAAGTAAAATTTTGTATTAAAATCAAATTTTTAATCCGGACTATAACTAAGGTTTTGTTTTGTCTACAATGGAGCCCAGAAAACAAAAATCTCACGTTAAAACTCAAAAAATCAAAACTTTAAAAAGCGCGTTATGCGGCCAAACCGTTGAGGATAGGGCAAAATGTTACTGAACCTTTTATGTAGATCACGTCATTTGCTAAATCCGAATGAAAATTTGTTTTGGAGCTAACTAAGACCAATAGTTTAGCCGCTAATCAGCCCTGGAATGTAAAATTTGTAGGGCGAAAATTTCCAAATCTATTCACTTAATCGCATTTTGCGGCCAAACTAATGGAGATAGAGTAAAAAGTCACTTAACCTTTCATGTAGATTCACTTCATTTCCTATATCTAAACCTTTGTTTTATTTTGCCCTCCGACCAATGGTTACGCCGATATCGACCCCATAATCAAAATTTTCACGTAAAATTTACAAAAAAATTGCACATAATTCACGTTTTTCGGCCAAACCAATGGAGATAGGGAAAAAAGTCACTGGACACCTTTTCTGTAGATAACGTAATTTGCTAATTTGATGGGTCAATCAGATTTGAGCTACGACCTACCGTTCGGCCACTATCGGGCTCGAAACTTTATTTTAAGCGAAAAAAATCTCTGGGAATGTCAAACATTTCCGTGTTTTGTGGCTTAACCACACGAGATAGGACAAAAAGTCACTAGACCTTTCTTGTAGTTCACTTCTATTCCTGACTAACGATTTTTTCGTCAGATCGAAGCTAGCTCCAACGGTTCACCCGCTATCAGTCTTACAAGAAATGCCTGCAGGGGTGAAGAATGCGCGATTTTTGAGGAATTTTTTGTGAGGGGTTTAAAAGTAAAAAAGTCCGGTTTTTCAGACTTTTCCTCCGGGTCATATTGTGAAAGGTACCTGCGTGCCAAATTTCAAGCTTCCAGCACTTTCTAGAACTATGTTAGAATTTGTATCTATATGTCAGTCAGTCAGTTACACATGCGGCTGTATAAGTATTTAGACTCGCCTTCGGCTCGCTGGGGGCTACGCCCCCAGGCCCCCAAAGTAAACGCTTGCAAATTCGGGGATAAGCGGAATTCGGTGACTGGTTAAGTCCGGACATTAAGTAAATGACAAGGGATTTAAAAATTGAACCTTTTTCATAGATTTTTTTCCGGATTCGTTAAAAACTTTTGACTTTGAGGGCATTTTGCGGTTAAACCGTTAGAGATACGACCAAAAAGTGACTGGACCTTTCTTGTTGGAAATTTAATTTTGTCTTTCGATTGTGCCCTCAGATCTGATCTACGACCTATGGTTTAGCCAGAAATGAGCTCGGGAGAAAAAGTCTGCACGGGTCAGCTATCTTGAATTGTTTAGTATAAACATAATAAAAACCGACCTCAAGGCAGTTATTTTAAGTCGAACAGGGGGTTTAATATCACCAGGAGACTATCTAGTCAAGGCGAGAAATTCCCTGGGTGGGTGATTAATGTTAAGGAGGTTAAGACAAGAGGGGGTTTAATTTCGTCAGGATATTGGTCTGGTCATATGAACAAATTCCCAGGGGGGGTTAACGTTTACCGGGGGATAAGGTCTCCAGGGGGTTTATCTGGTCATACCAGGGATCTTCCCAGGGGGGGGGGGTTAAGAGATTTGTGATGGTGACTGGTAAAATTCGGGACATGAGGTCATGGCAGGAAATTCCCTGGGGGGGTTTAATGTTACCAGGGGGGTTAACACATCAGGGGGTTTGAATGTACAGGGAGGTTATCAGGTCATACCAGGAAATCCCCGGGGGGGGGGGTTAATAATACCGGGGGTTAATGACACACTTGGGCCTTTTTTAGAGGGTATTGTGTCTGTGAACATAATAAATATTCCTCTGTCCCTATTCTACTATTGACGCTTAGCTAACGCTCAGCCAACTCCCGAAGTCACTGAAACCTTTTCTGTAGATCACGTGATTTCCTAAATCCCGTTTAAAAATTTGTTTTGAGTTACGACCAACCGTTTAGCCGCTATCAAGCCCGGAATGTAAATTTTTAGGCGAAAATGTCCAATATTTTCACTTAATCGCGTTTTGCGGTCAAAACTAAGGGAAATATAGTAAAAAGTCACTGGACCTTTTTTGTAGGTCATCTTATTTCCTAAATAAAACGTTAGTCTTATTTTGACCTCTGGACCAATGGTTTCGCCGGTCGCTATCGACCCAAAAAACAAAAGTTTTCGCGTAAAAGTTACAACAAAATTGTACATAATCCACGTTTTTCGGCCAAACCAATCGAGATAGGGCAAAAAATTACTGGACCTTTTCTGTAGATCGCGCAATTTGCTAATTTGATTGGGTCAATCAGATTTGAGCTACGACCAACGGTTCGGCCGCTATCGGGCTTGAAACATTATTTTTATCGAAAAAATCTCTGGAATTTCAAATGTTCGAGTGTTTTGTCGCTTAACCATGGAAGATAGAGCAAAAAGTCATTAGATCTTTTTTGTAGTTCACTTCATTTCTGACCATGAATTTTCCCGTCAGATCCGAGCTAGCTCCAACGGTTTCGCCCGCTATCGGGCTTACAAAAAATGCCTGCAGGGGTGAAGAATGCGCGATTTTTTGGGAATTTTTTTGAGGGGTTGAAAATGAAAAAATTCTCACTTTTTCGGGATTTTCCTGGTGGTTACACGTGGAAAAGCTATCTGTGTACCAAATTTCAAGTCTCTCAACTCATCTGGAAGTAGGTTTAGAATTAGTTATACGTGATAGTGAGTGAGTCAGTCCAGTCAGTCAGTTACACATGCGGTTGTATATATATATTAGATAAATAA
>NW_025781458.1:0-41196 GCF_021130785.1 Homalodisca vitripennis | reverse complement strand
AAAATTACCTTCCCTAGTGACTTTAGTACATTTAACAGGAGTCCACGTTACGCAAGTGAATAGTAGAGATCAACGTGTAAGATTAATTGCATTATACCTTTGCCTCGAAATATCTTTGAGATTTTATTCTGAAAGTTGAATTTGGGATGCAGGATGGAAAACGTCATCTTCCACAAGCAACAGGATTGTAGACCAGTCAGACGTACAACATGGAAGTGTTCTAAACCGATGTTCAAACTACTTAATTTTTTAGTTTTATTGTTAAAAATTTTGCTATTTAAAACATAATTTACTATGACCAATAAGTTTTTTAATTTTATTATTAAAAAATCTCATTGAAATTCATATTTTTTTTTCTGTATTTAAATTAGTTTTGTGTGAACCTCAATCTCGTCTCGTATGTTTTAATTTTAAATACTAACTTTGCTTAAAAACTATATTATTTAAATATTTCTGTATATAAAATACATAAATAAAATTATGTTTAAGTTGTAATTCATTATAATTTTTATATAAACTGAAATATATGAAACGAGGAAAAAGTAACACTTATAAAATAGTGTCACTGAAAATAATTCAGTGCACACCAATGGGTAGGCTATTTTAGGAAAACACGGATGTTGGTCTTTTTCAATAAAAGATGTTAACGAAGTTAAAACATATATGAGGGTGTTTTTTGGTCCTTTTGTCAGTAGGTTATTTAATTGTAGCGTAGTATATGGTATTTTAAAATTAAGTTATTAGTAATAAAAACTTTGGATTAAAAATTGGTGTATTATTGTTCTTGAAAAACATGTCTATAAAGTTTGTTTTTTAAAGCTAGTAAAAAGGTTTTTGGGAATGTTTTGAACACAAGTATAAGCTAGGCTGATTTTTATGTTGATTTATTATAATATTTACAGTACAGTTTTTTTTATTAAATACGTTTAAAAGAAATGCAACTCATATAATTGCTATTATTTTCAATGTTTTTAAGACTTCCTCCCCTCCATATCACCTCGTGAAAATTCGCAGATATGTATTATAATTCGTTTTTCTACCCATTTTAAACAAAATCCGTTTAATAAAAAGTGACTTATAGAGTTTGTATCTAAAATTATATTTACATTCAGGCATGTACATGAATATATGTATTCTTCAATGTCAACACTAGGCCTATTGCATTACAATCTCGGTAGCTCATTTTTCTTATTGAATGTTGCTAAAACATTGAATATAATTTGAACATATATGCAATACACTAAAATATATAATTGTCTGAAATAATTATTCCTTTAATAAAATAAAAAATTTTGGAACTTTCTTTTTGTGATTCCATTTTTCATTCTTGAGAAGTGACCACAGCTCCGCACCAGAGCGTGGTTTCAGGAGAGCGGTCTTCGTTTAATAACAAAATACCCATAATACGTTTAAAAAACTGTTATTTAGAGTGTGTTGCGTTGAGATGTCTGTATTCGCAATGAATAGATTAGAATCGCTTTCATATCGATATCCCGTCAGCAATCAGTAAGTTTATCGACCACATCTAACTCTGTGCAGGGGCCCGAGCCGCTACCATAACAGCTACCACGTACCACTTACTATGGCGAGTGCTTCCTTTGATGGTGAGATATTAGATTACCAAGCGATTATATTGCATTACTTACGGTGTATTACTATTCTATTTCCTGTTGTGCCTTTTTGGCTTAAACTGAAACTTTATAGTAAGACTTGTAATGCAGGCCGTACCAAGCTGGTATTTAACTTCTTGAGAACGTATATGCTTTATTACACTGATCGAAAGTGCTTTTTTACAATTGACTTAAATTTCAATGACATAGTAAAAACTTAATTAAAAAGACTTACACGGCTGGCATCATGAGTAACATCTAAGTTTCTGGTCCACTCTGAATCAAAAACTTTTGCAACACGAAATTTTTAAATAAAAGATTGAAATTAAAGAAGAGTTGAAACATGGTTTTAGTTGTAAATGTAAGATTTTTTTATGGATTTATGCAAATTAATAATGATATTTTAATGAGCACAGGCAAGTAGCTTTTTGATTGAACAATGATTTCAAATTCTACGGCATGCTTATTTTTTATACTATATCGCTTTTTAGTAGTGCTTTTTGTTTGTATCCTTGTTTGTTCTGATTCGTACTATAAAGTAATAATCTGAAATCATCTTTACATTTAAGATTATTGATCAATACGTAACTTTAATTCCAAGTTGATTTCACGAAACCTTTAAAAATACAAAGAGGTTCGAAGGAGAATATTGTACTTATAACCTATTGCTAAGTTGAATTTCCAATAATAAATAATAGTAATTTTCATAACTTACTTCATATGAGAACTCATTTATGAAAGTTTATGATATAACGTTTTTTCAATAAATTACTGAATTATATTAAATAAATTACTTAGCCTTTTATTTAGGCGGGATATCTCACGGACAGCTCTGAAAGGATACTTTGTGTGTCCCTTTTGAAGGCCATGAATCAATCATGATGAACTGGTTCACGGAGCTCTTGATGATGTTAAAAAGACATCAGGAGATAGGATTCCAAGGGCACTTAGCAAATATAACCTAGATTCAAAGAGCAAACATCGTGGCCTCACTTTCGTTTGCAATTATTAACTCTCATAAACCATCAGTCACTCGTTAGAAACCTCTGCACAACTGTAGATCTTGAATGGGACTGATCTACAGTAATTATGGTGGTGAAAGGGCAATATGGTGAACGCATAACATCTCTCGGTACATTGTTAAACTTACAAAGTAATAAATAATAATAACTTTCTCAATGGCTTTCAACTCATTCATTTATATTATATTTTCTTCCCACTTCAAAGATTGTAGTCGAGAGAAAAGTTCTCAATTTTACTTGTTAGTATGTTCTTTTGTAACTTAGTCCAGCGATTTTCCAGGTCTACAAGATTTAATTCATCGAATAGTTCTTATAATGACAAAGAAATGTGGGAATATATCATATCTTTCAGTATTTAGTCTCGTAATGATAGGTATCTTTGTAGAGTTTTATTTTTAAATCATATCTATATAAAAGATTCTGTGGGAATTCTACTTGTACAGTCCAGATGACGTTCCTCTAGGACGTTTTTGGATCACGATTTGGAGCAAGGAGACAGAATGTTTGGCAGATATTGTGTTATCCTAAGATAACGATCACTTAATAAGGTTCCAGGTGGCGTCCTGTTGTAGGCAGTATGGAATCCGTCTTGGAGAAACAAACAGATTAGAGGACAGAGGTTGGGATTTCTTAAGATTACTATAACAGAATTAAATGACCTGTGCGCACATTTTGCAGTTCTTAGTACGGTTTCGATTACGTCCTCTTCTGAAACTATTAACACCTGTTGTGGAGCAGCTAAACAGACTAGTGCTTGTGCAGGAATTCATTTATAAATAACAATCTGATTAATTCTCCTACACTAAACACTAATTTAACGACATACTAGATCATGAACTTGCTATACAATAAGCTTAAAAATAATCATCAATTTATTCAGTGTATCCACTGAAGTACTTCGCTGACCAGATGAAGTTATGTGTATAGGTTGCACTTTCTTAGAAGGTAGAACCTCTTAATATTTAAACACAGTCTGTGGATTTATCGCTACTTTCATAGGATAAATATTGATACAGAATTATCATATTGTCATTACTATGTAACAGATCTAATTGTTTTACTGGTTATACAATTTTAAACATGCAATAAATAAAAAAATAACAGCTTCAATTATCAAATACAGTACAATTTCTGGAGTTCCGAAAAACGACAGAATTAAGTTTTTCTACAAAATAATATTATTACAATATCTTATATATGTTAGTTCTGTATTACATTCCGAACACTAACAATATAACAAAATACCCATACAGTATGAAGTGTTAATATATGACAGTATGATACTTTTCAACTAAATTAAAAAATATATGTTAGAAATTTTTAATTCAGGGCTTTTTTGCTTTAGAAGTGAAAATGATAGACAATTTTTGTATGTTATTTATTAGGAGTTTTTATAACAACATAACTATATAGAAGAAGAAGGAAAGTGAAGGTGTAACATGCATACCTATACAGTATGATGTATCAGTAGAATGCTTCTTTGGTTATAGTGTTCTCAGATTGTGGCTACTAATAACATGTCTGTGTCTACAACCAAGTAAAGGGTTTCCATATTCCATATGCATGATAGTTATGTAGGTCGATTAGGTAAGTTTTTGTTCTTTTATCTCAAGACCGGTATGTTTGCACTCAGTAGGATACATGTAAGATACGGGTTGATTAAGTTAAACTATGAGTAGGGTATGTTAATACAAGTGTAGGCCAATTGTGGTTAGGTTGGATTTAGTTATGTTTACTGAACATATGCAAAACTTGTGGTCCGCATTATGTGTTAATCGTATATTATTTTTATTCGTTAGCATTTTTTTTACTTCGCAGTTCTCTAAATACCGAGTTGGAACAGTGATGTAACCAGAGCAATGACGCATGACACTCAGAGAAAACAGGTGATTACCGAGTGATCAGTGAACGTCCCCGTCCAGGAACTCCGTCTGTCTCTCCGGCTGAGTAGAACCGCGACAGAGAAACGAAGCTCATTGCCTGGCGGAACAAAAACTTGCCTTTCACTGATAATATTTAAAACTGCACTCGGGCCGTTTCTTGCACCACCCAGATACTATTCTCATATTTGTTCTGCCACAAGACTTTCTAGAGGAATTGTCAGCAATTGTGAGGCTTGAAATGACCATGTCTCGTGCCGCGACGGAAGTGTGCAATAAGACGTACTGTTTTGTACTCATTACGAGTACGTTTCAGTAACACGAACTAAACTGTATCTCTTTAAACAATGTTAAGGTACGTATTAAATTGTACTGTAACGATTCAGTTTTGGCGATTCATATATTTATCTCAGATTTGTGACTAAAACTACAAAAATAAACTCGTCGTATCTGAATTAAAAAGAATAATGTTTAATCCCTAAACTCGTCTTAAGTTCAAGTGACGAATTTTGTGAGAAATATTATTAAGAAATCTACAAAACCGGAAGGGATGAGTCTAGTGCTTATCGTAGGAAAGAGTGATATTATGAAATGTTGCAATATGAACTACGTAACAATAGGAATTGTATAAAAAATAACTATCAGTAGCGGATCGAGGGGAGAGCTCATTGAGGCATACCCCTCTCCGGGATTCAGAAAACAACCTTTTTCAAATAAATAGCTGTAATAATAAAAAATTAGAGAAACTTATTTTTTTTTTGCTATTACAAGAGCCCCAGAGGATTACAAGGCGACCCTTGTACCCGACCGCATACATACAGTTACGCCTACCAGCCGTTTCTTTGCCGATGACTCACATGGTAGGATTTCGTCTGCAAAAACCGCCATTGATTATCATTTTTATGTTAGTTAATATTTTTGAAATCTGCATTTTTTCATGAAAATGGAGTCTAAACACGAATTAACTACGTCATCTCACACGTATCTTAGAAATACAGGTGTCAATATTCACTATTTTAAAAATACGCCATGTAAAGTTTGAGGACTTTAGCTGCGCGCGTGACCTTGAATGTGTGGTGATAGGCGGGAGGGGTGACGGGGTAGCATTATGCGCTGCGTCCCGAAAACATTTCCTGTGACTCATGGGTAAAACCCTCCTTTCATGAATCGTATTGGCCCAAATAACTAATCACACTCGCTAAAATCCGTCTGTTTTTTGACAGTGATGATTGTGGTGGAATTAAATAATAACACAATACCAAATAATAGCAATAATAGGACTTATCCTTGTTTTTCAATTGTTATAGTGTCTTTTAACGTGTTTTTTTTTTTAAATAACGTATGTGTCAATACTAATCTGCAAATCGAAATCGTGAGTTTAAAGTCGTTAAAGAGATTGTTGCGCCTTCATCTCAGCGGCTAGCACGTAAACGCAACCCGCCACACAGATAGCGTATATTTGTTGAAATGGTAGTATTTGGGCCCTACGAGCACAACTAAATTCCTCCAATTGTATGTGTAGGCAATTTCGTGTTTGGACTCTAGTTCCATGAAATAAAATGCAGAATTAAATTTAATATATCGAGAATATTATCTTGACATGGCAATGTAGAATTAGCAGTTTTCAGACTAAAACATAGTATGTGCGTTATCGCAACAAAAATGACGGCAGGTAGGTCGGGCTGCGCGTGTGACCGTGTGCGCGCGTCTGAGTGGGATGGTCGCCAAATCCTCAAAGCTCTTGAGGGTCCGGAGAACTATGACATAAACTTGAGTAGTAGGAGGTTAAGTGTTTTCAAACATTTCATTTTTGTTGTATCGAAATGAAAAATTTTACGTTTATCTTTATGGTAACTAAAACCAAGGCCTCCCCCACTCCCGAAATCAGTAATGGACCCATTCTATGTTATACTAATAAAATTGCAATGCTAATACAGTATAACTTTCCATATCACATCCACATATGGCACATAAATTATTTGGTCAAGTCAAGTTTTAAAATTTTCGAACGAGACTTTTTTGTTGTTCTCTCACATTGTTGAAGTATTGAATGTGTTAAAGTCTAATAATAGAGAACTGAAAAAATTATCTTGAATATAGGAGTCTTGGCACTAATGAGCTCACAGGGTGTCCATTTTTCCAGAGAGGTGTCTGATATGAATATATAACTGAGAACATAAAAGGTGTGGAGGTAGATGAATAAATTCTCAGACAATTAGAGCGTCTGGTCTCACGGCGCTGTGTGGTGCGGGTGGAATGTGCTGCCTCTTCCACAGTCACGCCTGGCCGGCGACAGATAATGGAGACGAGGTGTCGTAGTCATCGACATTTTCCTGGACCTACTAACTAGTAAGATTATATATATTGTCATAAAAAATTAGACTTTATGGTATATATCCACAACAAACAAAGGTTAGGGGTGTAAGTGAGGGTCTCTTACTCGTGTGGTAATAACTAACCTGTGTATAATAAATCTTTATCATCCATAACCATAACTTTTGGTTTTAGAATTCTTTATTTTATTTTATCTACAAGAGCATTATTTCTCACCGTCATACTCTGCTAAATGGTCATAATTTCTCTTTACTCATTTGGGCCACTTCATCAAATCAGCATCATCCATAAGGTAAATAAACCTTAATGTAAAGTGCGTTACAACTTGATTTGTTTTTTTTACTTTGCAAAAGGGATAAATATTTCCTAAATAATTATATTTTCATTGATCTGTTTCAACTTTTAAGTGATACAGATTTCATATTAGACGTTTTTGGTAGATCTCAGATCACTTAAAGACTTTTGAAAACTAAAGGAAAATCAATAAGTCAGACAGAGGCTTTCAGAGTTCAGAAGGTCCTGGAAGCCAGGGGAGGACAGGCACTCAGACTGGAAACTCTCAAAGTCTGTCAATTATCAAAATCCGGAACTTTTAAAGGCTTAAATATTCCATAGTTGCCGCTTCTATATTCCAGAAGCTCTGGGGAGAAGTTACATTACAGTTTGGTCCCCCTTTCATTGTGCTCGATCATAATCAGACTTACATATCGATATCTTCTGATACCAAAAGTATATATCACCTGTAGCCCGAGAGTCCGCGCTTCATTATTCCAGAAACTCTTACCTTGCTGATTAGACCCCGCATCTCATTGTCCTCGCTCATAATCAGACTTACATATCGATCATCTTCTGATACCAAATGCTTATATCTCCTGTAACCAGAGAGTCCGCGCTTCATGATTCAGAAACTCTTACCTTGCTGCTTAGACTCCTCCGCTTCTCATTGTCCTTGCTCATAAACAGACCTACATATGGATCCTCTTTAAAGGCCAAAAGGCTCCAATTGCACTTTTTACTTATTTTCCTGCAATTTGGAGGGGTGGGTTTAGTGGGTTTTTTGTGGCTTCTGGTCACTGTGGACTTGTACCATCGGTTAACATTATGTAGAGATGGTTTTATCAACTAAATATAAGTAAAATATATGGGCCAATTTACTTTGCAAGGTGTGTAGAGTCTTCTGCAATGTATTATTTCTTGTGGGAATATATTGTTATAGTAATATTTTTCATAAATGATTAAAAGATATTATATCATGTTTTTAGAATATACGGAATAAACGTTTTATGAACACGAAGTTGATTAAATATTTTAAGTTTCTGGACCATTAAAACAATTTAGTTGTAGAAATAAATCTAACACAACTGTACAACATACATGGCCTCATTTTGTGTTGTTCTTTCATATTTTAAGAAACATTTCAAGCATATGTAATGTTATAGATGAAATAATTACATTAAAATATCCTTGATTAGAATGGTTAACACGAATGATGTTTTGTAACAAGCAAGGGATGTTGCGAAACCCGTAGAAGATTGGTTAGTGTGTGGACGGCAGACGTAGGTTTGAATGTGGGCAATAAGCACACACCAGTTACCACTCTCTCTATGTGCGAAATATCTAATGATACATGCTTGTCCACTGCAAAATATGTTGCAATATAAACAAATATCTGCAATCCTTCTTTATTTCTCAACACGGTGAAGGAGTAGCAAACAATGCGTAAGTTATAAACTACTGGTGTGTTTCTGTTCTTTGACATGTTCCCCAGTAACAATTACTTCTAAACTTCCAGGAGTGGTTTTTTGTTATACGTATTCGTTTTCCATACTTAGTAGCCCACATTTCTTTAATGGAGAGGAAGCACTCCATTAACCAAGAAATATACTATACCAAGAGGCACATGTATTACAATAAAGCATTTCATTAGATGAAGCCGCTTCCTTTCCCATTTTAGAATATAAAAATAGAAAATCTTTCCTTTTGAGAATATATATTGAGAAAGATCTGAAAGAGATTCATCTTTATTGAGTACTTTCTGAAGAAACTGTTAAATATCGCGTATTATTCACTAGGAAATTATTTTCTGTAATATAAGATAGGTAAGTACAAAACCGGTTACATTTTAAGTCATTACAAATACAAAGAATAATCACTTCTCCATACGTTTAGGGAATGGTATAGTTCTGTACCAATGGACAAAAACTTTAAATAAATTAAAATAATATGTAAAGACTTAGAAACAAGGAAAGTTATAACATGGAGCAAGAACACAAAAAGTCAATTTAATTGAGTTAATAAATATTTTAGGGGTCTGGCAGCCCAGAGCTTGCTATTAGGGTAACTCATCACCACGTTGTAATTTTTTATGAGCGCGTTATAGGTACTTCTAAGCCATGAAACCCTTTATCTGGATTTATTTTGTACTGGTTGATAGTACTATAACCTTGCTGCTTTTACTTTTCTCCCTTACAAAATTGGGGGACTGAATGAAGCCTCAATTATATTTGTTTGTAGAAGAAATTTCCAAAACGTCTTACGATCTTTGTTATAAACTAAAACTTTTCATTTAACATAATTTGTTAACCGTCTAGTCGGGTCCAAGAAAGTTCCAGAAAGTAATACTGTCTAGTTCTAGAACGGCTTTCCTAACCGAAACATTTAATGATGGTTTAATTCCTCTGGTTGATGATTCGGAAGTTTTTTGTTTAATTTTAATAACAACCATATTCTGTAAAATTCCTCATTATTCCTTATACTAAATCGTATGCAGCTCATATTTGGCTACTTATGAACAATTTAATTCCTCTGAGCTACATAATTGTTTCATAAATGAGATGCTTTAGAAAATTCTTGGTTTGCGATCTTAATATTTCCAACTTCCAGCCTGTTGAGCTGCTGTTTTACTCAAGTGTACCAGTGAGTAAGGTGTAGTGTCTCCAGTGTGTAGTGTCTGCACTCACAGCTCACTACTCGGCCTGACAATTAAGTTCACGGTCACTCCCCCGTTCCGCTTGGTCTCCGACCCATCTGTCAGACACGCACCTGTCCCGACCCCACAGATACTCGTGAGACCTTGATACCTGCGCCAACTACTCTAGAATTACAAACACTAACCACCGGACGTGTCTTCTTATTTATCTTCTCCCGTTTCCTCTCCAACAATACCTTCCGTCTCCTTAAGATTAGCAATTGCTAAGATGTGTATAACATTGCTTTCCAAGTGTAGTACAACGATCTTGACTTCTCCCGTATAAGAACAATGTTAAACCTTATACACTTTTACGTTCTTACATTTCATCGTAATGTTATAGGTTTCTTGTTTTTAAAAATATAATTAATTTACATTAAAACGTACTTTTTTGTTTTTTTATACTTATTTAGTACTTCAGTTATGAAGTACAAACAGTATTAGATTATTTTCTGAATAACAAATAAAAAGGTTTGGATGCTTATTAATTATATTATAAAATAAAACATTTCTCTTCCGAATGTCATTTTGTATCTAGACTTTTATTATTTAACCACTGATATGAACCCCAATTCAATAAACAAAACTATTAATGCATCATGTTGCGAAATATCTCGAGATAGATTTCATTTGTAAACTTGAAATATATTGTTAAACTCCTTTTCTGTATAGACAAGAATGAGTGCTTTGCTTTGTTATGTTCTTTCCCACCATGGAATATAAACTGAGCGTCGTGGATGCCTACCACTCAGCAGGCTGAGACAATCGCTCTTTTATTTCCAGGAAATGTAGATATTTCTATGGCGTGATTATCTATCTGTAAATAAAGAGATGAACCATAGACTCAAAATTTAGCATGGAACCTCAGCGAAGTTGTGATATTTCACGTAACGACGCGTAAGCCTATTTAGTACGTTAATAGCTAAAGAAAAGGTTATAGGAAAAGTTGTATCAATAAAAAGAGGAAGGCCACAGATGCGTTAATGTATATTTTATACCTCAGATTAGAGAGTATTAATGGTTGCAGGTAAAATAAACCACCAATGAATAAATCTTAACTTATTTTTTCACTTTAGCAAGTGAAACGCAAAAATTGATAACATTGACAATAGCTATGAAACCCTTTTTCAACAACCGCCAATACTTAGAGCAGACAAATATCTTAATTTATTTTATAGGTATTACATTATTACACGTATATGTTCTATATTTATGCATCATGAATAGAAGAGAAAGTTTTTTCGAGAGTGATATTATTAATTCATTATTACATTCACTATATACTTGCTTACTAGGCTCTAAGTAGGTATTACATTATTACACGTATATGTTCTATATTTATGCATCATGAATAGAAGAGAAAGTTTTTTCGAGAGTGATATTATTAATTCATTATTACATTCACTATATACTTGCTTACTAGGCTCTAATACAATACATTATTCATAGCTTTGTCCGCTTTTAATGAATCTGTTAAGTTTGAAATGTAAAATATCAGTGAACGTTCATTATTTGTTAAGAGCTACACTTTTAATTCATGTATAGCGCACTTTACCAAATTTGCAGTCAGCGGTAGGCTTTCGAAGAAAACAGTTGATATTTTCCGCATTATAACTTTTTGATATCACTGCTCGAATAACCGTTTTTGGCACCTTATATCCATAAAAACAGTTACAGTTACAGCTATAGTTGGATGTCCTCCAGTAGTAATGCTTATTGGGGAAAATCCCTATCTCTACAATCCCAACAGAGCCTGAATTGTGCCTATGATGGGACTCTCTTTGGAACAACATTTGCCACGCCGATCTGGATATTCCAAGCATGGTAACCTAACAGCCGACTGGTAATGCCAGATTTGTAATTGATATCTCCTACCTCTGCGGATGATCTAACCACACAAATTCAGGTCATGAGGTCATAAAGTTTTTGTTTTCCAAAAGCCGAGTTGTTGGATACATTTCCTGGACTAAGAAAAGAAATTCAAAAATAAATTATATTTTTAATTTTTCCCTATAAACTTTATGTAGTTTTGCTCTTATTTTTTTAAAGATAAGCTCCGAATTAAAACGGATCTCTAAAATTGTTGAATAGATAACTAAATATTTGTTAGTATTGCCCTCTTAAGTTGAACTATTATTAAACATTTATTCTGTATTGTGATAAAAAGTTGGTTTGAATATAGTGGTGATTTCATACTTCCACATTTACAAGTCTTTTTATGATATAATCACTGAGGAATGGTAATTGTTAAATTTAGAAGTACAATCACAGTCTTTACTTATAGCACAGATAAAGGGACCGAACATTCACAGTAAAAGACTACCGAACGGTGTGTGAGTAACAGAAACAGTAATGGAGAACGGTTTCCCTGTCAGTGTTAGCAGTGGCAGTGACCCGGTTCCCCAGTGTGGCGTGGGCAGTCCGCTACCGTCACGTTGGCAGACAGGCAAAAAATTGAAAATTGGAGCGTCTCTGAGGAGCGACCATGTCCGAGTGTTGTGGGGAATACTGGCGGTGTGCGTGATCGATCAGTGATTGGATGCGGCCACGGCACTGGCCTACATGTCCGGTACCGTCTCTTTCCGGTGCTGAGTCACTTCCGAGCTCTGCCAAATATGAAAAGGACCGCCTGCCAATTATTGTGTCTGAAGTTAGATTCGCGAAATATGGAGTTTCTTCCACACGAGTAAGAGGATGCTTACACCCTAGTTTGCCACAATGAAGAAGTTAGAACGAGATTCAAACTATGTCAACCTTTGATCACACTAGAATAAGCATTCCCTACTACCTTTTATTATTTTTACCAAAGCCACTATAGGTAGTTCCCAGGCCAATCGTAATCCCTCGATTTATGGGCTGAATAAGTACACTCTTGATATTTGTTGAGTAATGCTGAGCGAATATGAAATATAAGACAACAATAGTACAATGCATCGGAGAATTTTATCTTTTAGAAAAAACAACCAAAAGGTTAATCCACACAATATTGTCGTATGCACTCACTAGTTTTTCCGAAGACCTGATGTTGTTAATGTGACTCAACTAGCAAATGTTATTCTTCGATGTCTCTAAATATTTTACAGCTGTAATAAGACCGACGTTGACATATGCCTACACATTAAATATTAAAGGTACTAACTTATTAGAACGTCCTGGCATTCAAAAGCTCTGGTCACATAATATTTGAATCTGCATTGTAGCTCTTCATTATCTCAAACTACACTAGTGTGCTGTATGAACAACAGTATAGCTTCAATATGTGTCAGTGTGTCTATCACTGTTCACCAAACTGTCTATTACAGACATCTCCGGTTCTCAAAGTGACTTGTCTATTTTTAGAATCATAGAGTCTCGTTGACAAGTTATTAAATCGATATTTAATAACACCTTCTAGATGGTGTTTCCAGCATGCCATGAAACTGGTACAAGCCATTATTTGGCCAACAAGAAAGGTGAGCCGAAGGAAAGTCGGGTGCTCAGATATTTGTCGGTCGGGAGATTCCCTTCACCAATCACCACCATCTCTGCTCCCAGCACTTCCAGGTGAGGTCAGATCAAGATCAGCTGTTGGGTTAGGAAGTCCGCAACTGCCCAACCTTTCCCGAAGGCACTGCTTGCTCTTTACGTAACCGCGATTATCGCCCGATCTATACGATCTGTTGCCGCTCCAGCGCACTCAGCCTCTGCGCTTCGCGTGCACTGCAACTGCTCACCGTCCCGTTTCCATTCGTATCTGTTTTATTCTCGGCAGTTGACATGCACTTTCTCTGGCTGTGATGTTGAGTAAAATTCAAACTATTTTTCGTGTACAAAACCTGTCGTGTTTGATAAATTGTTCTTGAATAATAGTGCAAATGTCTGATTTGACTCAACCAATACACATTGGTGTCTAATAACCAGAATTTTTCCACTTAACAATCAGAATTTAAATAGGAATTTCTTTAGTTACAGTTTATAGTGTACGGCAGGAAAAGGTTTACAAGCCATACTTTTACCCGTATTACTGTAATCCACAAAAGGCACATAATTATACAAGTAATATATGATTTTTTATCACAATGTACTCGAAACTACCCATTACTTAGAGTAAAATAACTCTTAATAAAACTATTAAATAAACTTTAGAGTTAAATTATGAACAAAGCATCTTGGTGAAAAAGTACAAATGCTTAATAAAACACACCGTGTATTTTCTTTCAGACGATCATTTCGCATTAATTAAAAACAGAGTTGAGGTATTGTTCAAACATCTAAAAGAATAAGCTGAGGTTTAAAAATAAATGTGTTTCGCAAAATCCGATATACGAAGTACATTCATGAAAAAAGTCAACAATGATTAATATGAATGTTAAAATTTAGCTACAGTTCACCTTTCTTTTATTGCAGCGTCTGGTATCTGACGACGTCTCAGACTTGACTCGTGGAATCAGGAGGAGAAGGAAGGTGAATTGAAACTAAATTCACCATTCAAATTGAATCAACCCTTCCTACCAGAGCAACGTTATGTGTGATACCAGTAATTGCATTATTCTGTTACTGTTAGACCTACTGGTATTGGATAGTGCTTGTAACGCAATTACTTAAATTTCGTGCAAATAGTCTACTGCAATGTGATTATTGGATACAATAACACTTTCGGGCATTTTAGAAAAAATAAGGATAACGATAACAAATTAATCCCCCATGTAAACTGTGCATCGAGTCATTTGATTCATGACATTAAAGAGTGAACGGTATGTTTACTTAGTATAATAGTATATTTAGTTTTAACCCAAGCTTTGGAAAGTCAAAAGTTAGTAAATCCAATCAAAATTCAGATACATTCACTGTTCGACAGTTTGATGATTAAATTGGTACTTTGTAGTCACACACCTGTCGTAATTTAGTTTCATGGTCGTGGTTCACGAAATAACCATCAACAGATGGTGCTACGACCTTACACGTACCCAATAACCGTTGGTTACGCCCAGAGTTTGTAAATTCTAATTTCCATTCATTCATAACATTACAGCGCTCCTGCATCAATAGTTGATTAAAAGTAGCAAGTTTAGTTCTGGTAAAGAAGAGTTTATTTTGTGGAAATATTTAAGAAACATGAAGTAAGAATGGAAAAGTTTCTACTGATATTAGAAGAAAATATAGATTATCTCAACTTTCCATGCAAGAAATGTAAATATAAAAATGTGTTTGTAACAGGCTCTCAGACAAAGTGTTGAGAGCCGACTGACTGGCGACCATCTCAATTTTAGCCCCACGCAAACAATGTCAAACTTTACACACTTTTACATCCTTCATTTTGGTCGTAGGATTATGGGAGAATGAACTCATTGAACACATATGATTAATATCTCATTATCTAAGCAATTTTTAGCTTTTTGGATATTTTTATTGGTTATTTAGAAAAGTTTCTAACTTTTTTAGTAATTCATAAGTATTTAAAAATTATTAAATTGGAAGAATAATTAAAACGTGTTTGGATGCCTATTAATTTCATAATTCCAATGGTAATGATAAGGCTAAAAAGGAGTGTTAAAGATTTGTTCTTATAAGACAATGGTCAAGAACTTTTAATTATAGCCTGCTCTTAAAAGTCTCTTCCTACAAATAGCCCAGGAGTTTAAAGTCGGTTCGCATTGTATAAGCGTACAACCAAGTTTTATTTTTAAATTGATTGAGGGGTTTTTCCTTAGAAATAAATTGATCGTCACCTGCGCTACTTTTTCTTGTAGTGGGAATGGGAGGATATGAAAAGGATTTGAAATATTGTTTTAAACAAACCACAACACTTGTAATACATCTTAAAGCGTCAGATAACGCTATGCAGACCATGAAAATGGAGACTTTCAATATCTTTATCTAATTATCTGACTAACGGTGATACAAGAATTACGTGTCTGACGGTTGATAAATGTATCAAGCTCGAATAATGTAATCTGAGAAAAAATATATTTTCACAATGTAAATCTTTTGACAATTTCAAATTTGCTCCTCCCTCCTGTAAACTAGGGTGGCTGTCGAACGCTTTATTTCTTAGAAATCATTCCCGTATCGATTTTAAGAAATACTAATTTAAGTGATTGCTAATGTAATTGTAAATGCAAATTGGCACTCGACTCCTAGACAAAAATTACAACAAATTAGCACTAAAATACTTTTCGTCACAAACGTGTTTTAAATTACTTGATTTTATTTAGTTTGCATTAGTCAAAAAATTACAATTATGTATCACTGCTATAAACGTAAGCGTTATCTGACAGTAGCCAAATAGATATGTAATTTATTAACAAAGTCATGTGCAAGTAAACAGAACGGCTACTCACAATAGAAAATGAATCTGTGCAAATACGGTCCAATAACCCGTAGAAACAGAAAGTGGAGGGGTGGGTCCGTGAGGACCGAATCCGCCAGGGCCGAATAGTGAAATTTTCCGCCAAGACCGAAAACGAAACTTTCCGTCAGCTCCGAAAATAATCCGCCAAGGTCGAAAAATGGACTTTCCGTCAGCTCCGAATTCTAACGTAAACATTCCTATAACCTCGAATACTTATTCGTAGAGTCCGCCAGCTCCGAAATAAGATATTGTCCGTGAGATCCGAATATGTAATATTCCGTTAACACCGAATCCTATAGGGACGAAAGCAGTTGCAATCCAGTAAGGCCGATAAAACTCAATCGTCCGATAGGGCCGAAACTGAAGCATTCCGTCAGCGCCGAATTATAGCAGGAGCAGTCCGTTAACTCCGAATAAATACGTAACAGTCCGCCAACTCCGAATTGGGATTTTTCCGCCAAGCCCGAATCTGATTCTTTCCGCGAACGTCGAATATTGGACTCGCCCCCAAGCGGAGAGGTATGCGCGCAGTCGGTGAAATGGGAGGAGCTTAGTGGCGAGTCCGCCCAGGCCAGGGGGAATCACAGGGGGTCCCCCAATCACAGTGTTCCGGTTCACGAGCTCCTCATGCAGCGGCATAATGAGGTGATCGCAACCGGCGGAGAGAATGAGTGGTGATGGAGGGGCCCCTCTAGTGGTGGGAATAATCGAATGAAAATAACTGGTTAGTTCGGTTATTTTATTTTAACCGATTAGTCGGTTATTTTTGCTGCATCCAGTTAAATTAGTCTATAGACTAATTTTTCTATAAGTTAACTGGTTGTGAAGACTTAGTCTATATTTGAATTAGTCGTTGATTCTGATCGGTTATTTTAAATTAGTCTTTAGATTAGTTTTTTCTACCGACTAATTTTTCTATAAGTTAACTGGTTGTGAAGACTTAGTCTGTACTTGAATTAGTCGTTGATTCTGATCGGTTATTTTAAATATTAGTCTTTAGATTAGTTTTTTCTACCGAATAATTTTCTGCAAGTTAACTGGTTGTGCAGACAGTCTATACTTGAATTGCTCGTTTATTATAATAAGTTATTTTTATTACTGAAATATCGTTCTTTAGCGATTAACTTTCGGTTTAACTTTGGTGATTCGTAATTAAAATAAATTATAATTTTGCAATTTGAACGGTAATTATTTTGTAGTGTTATAAATTATATATGATAATATAACTTTTTAAAATGTTATGACTATAACGTATGCACAGAAAAAAGTAATAATACAATTACAGAATTTCGTTTTCAATTACGGTTCTGCCAGTGCGGGTTTGCTTGGAATTTTTTGATTGTATATTCAGGTCCGAACTCAGACCGGGTTTTCGTACAATTTCTTCCGGAGCCAGTCACACGTCTATATGAAGGGACTGTGTCTGGTGGGGGGACACGACGGGGCCCGACCGAATATCTTTACCAGGGCTCGCCAAAGCTAAGTACGGCCGTGAGTAAATTGGCCGCGCCGCGCCGCGTACCTGTCTCAACAGGAATGGTTTCATTCCCCCACCACCCCATCCCTAAACTGTGGATAGAATTTAAAAGGAAATCGGTTATTCATTCGACTAAAATAACCGATTAACGACAAAAATAACTGACTGGTTAGTCGGTTATAAAATCCATTCGGTTATCCCATCACTTCGTACAGGTCAGACTGCGGCGGGCTCCGCAACAGGAAGGTTCATTGTTCTCTCGCTCCATTGTAGAGAAGAATGTTATGTGATACATATAAATGACTCAATTAGTCCATCAATGAGTACAATTTGAATGGTATTTATTCTACGTCATAATTATGTTGGAAAAGTGAACGACATTTTAAGAAATAATTTTAAAACTCACATGGAGCTTGAATATTGTATGAACATATTTAGAATGGAATAGAATTCAGAATAGAATATATTTATTTTTCGAAAATAATTACAATCTATCACAACTAAAATAATCTGGTGCAAAATTATCAAAAAAGATGGTAATAATATTAATTCACATAATATAGTCTTAAATTTGACTGCAATTAAACTATACAATATCACAAATTATCATAATTAAAAGAATAAAAATACTATATATAAGTTTAAATGCAACACACATATTCTAGTATATATCCAATATATATTTACTTTCAAAAACATAGGGCCTCTAAGGCAAAGCCTGTGTAGAGGTTCCTTCTCCAAGATTAAACATTTTGCGCTACAAAGATTTTTATATTTTATTTAACTACATAAATTCCCACTAAATAAATGCATTGTGGCAATATAACTTCAACAAACCTAGCCGCTTAGAATAATGTTTGTTTCTTTACGATATAGATTTAACACAAATTAAACTTGTATATTAATAAGGTGATCAATATTATCTTTTTTTAAAAGCCAAAACTTCAATTTTTTGCAAACAACTTAGCATTTGTACAATAATGCTTTTCGGAATAATATTAAAAATTCTAGGACCCATAAAACAATAACTTTTTGTAAAAAATGTCAAATTTGGCTTGGGTACTTCCAAACGTTCTTTACACCTTTACACATTTAATAACATCAAGTGTAGTCACATTTTCCTTCATCAATAAGTATAATCCTCATTATCATTATATTTCCACTACAATTATTGTACGTAAAATTTAGTTTTAGGAATTTGTGTTGAGTCTACACAGTCAATTCCTTGGTAATATATGCATCATATTTTCATTAGCACATCAACTTTATAGGCATATAGTTAATCGTTTGTTTACATGTGGCCTGTAGTTAATAGTTAGTTAATCTCATTGTAGTTCTACGCGGGTATTTATAGAATACTAGCTGTTACCCGCGGCTGCTTCGCACGCAATCTTAGAACCAAAGTCCTTATATTACTTAGTAAAAGCAATTATGATGTAGGCTAATATGATGGAAGTCCTATAAAAATTTTAATTTGTAGGCATACATCAGGTAGATATTATTTAAGTTCATGGTAAATAGTATCAGAGTTTAACTCAATTATTAAATCATGTTTGGCACATGTGGGAGCATTTCTGGTTAAAATTAATTATGTACATAACGTCACAGCTGAATCTGCCTTGTCATCCCGATCAAGAAAAGACAAATCTCAGATCATACAGGTCTCGGAAACTTACTTCGGTCAAAAAGCGTATATTTCTAGTCCTTGTCATATATTTCAGGTCTAAGATATTTCCAGTACCATAGTTGAGCTTGCCTTGTTGTTCTGACGAAGAAGAAAAAGAATATATATATATATATATATATATATATATATATATAATATCTAATATATGTTAGTAATATATTAACATATATTAAAGCATTATTTGATGTTTCAACTGATTTTCCTCAAAAAGGTTGAAAGAAGTTTAACCCTTTTAATTTTATAAAATATTAGGTATACAGTGCTTGGTCAGTAGTGAAATGCAGATAACATAGACAAAAGGTACATTGTAAAATGCACAATGGCACTGGAAATATCTTAGACTAAAAGAAGATTGCAAGTTCCGAATGTGGAAATTTTTTGACCGAAATAAGTTTTTGAGACCTACATCGTAACTTATATTATAAATGCGAAAGTGAGTTTGTTTGTATATTAACATATAGGCCTATTCGTATTCCAAATTATGAAAATCCTCATCTTGGTCTCTGAAGTTGTATTGCAGCAAGGAAATGTATTCAAAAGACCTGTTAAATGTAATGTAATGTGTGTAATGTATGTTTTGTGTAAACATAGTTTTGCTGACGGTAGATACAATCATAGGTTTAACTATATAGTTTAACCACTATTTTCAATTTGGTTACATTTATAGGCTTGAAAAACGTACTGAGAGCTTCATAGTAGCATCACTTATCTCTACATTTTCTGCAACCGCTGTTTAGCACAGAGTAAGAAAATATCCAGATAAGATAATAACAGTTTTTGTGAAAATAAACTCTAAATTTTAGCAAATGTTAATTTATTCTGTGCTTGGTCAGTACTGTGACGCTAATATAAAGGACAGAGTCACTATCTAACTTACTATAAGCTTAAATAAAGTTGGTTGTAAAACCCATCTTAGTTGTCTTGAGAGAAGCTTTTCCCTGCCCTGTATACATATTTTTCTTGATCGGGATAGAAGACAAAATTGTGGAAGAAAAGAATGCTAAGACAACATTAATTTATAATGGCCATATTTAATGTTACGATATTACACTTTTGACAGATTTTCTTTATCGTGGCAACAAGGCATACTACATCGGCGTCGGAAATATAATTCACTCGAACAAGAAGTACTCGTGCACAAATAAAAAGCATACGAAATTGCAAGGCAATCCGTGAGTAACTTCTAGTGATATGATACATTCTATAATAATAATGATTCATTTCAACTTCTCTTTCATGAAGGATACCTCCAGGAAACTATATATTTTTTTACACCTTCATAAATTATATGTTTTGCAATACTACAACCAAAGAAAATTAAATTTACTTTTCATTTTATTAGCGTGTTAGTACTTAAATAGTTTAACCTGTGAATCCGTTTTTATATACTTACCGTGAAAACTTATTATTCGATGCAATTCATCTATTGACATTATTTTGATCAAGTAACAGGATTCGCGGAGGTTGCATAAAAAATTGCTATTCTATGTCTCAGTTCATTCTTAAGATGCACTGTGCACAATCAGACAAACAATCGTACAAAATAGAGTTTGAAACTAAAATTACCTATAATAAAACTCAGTCTTGTATAAATGAAGTTTCATGCAAAATTTTAAACCTTCATATGAAGTCTTTTCTTGGCATATCTTCCAGATAATACATTCAAATTTTTGTTCATTAAATTGGGTTTCATATCGGTGTTAAAATCATAAAATTCTACACACTAATTCACTATTAATTTACATATGTGTTGGGATAGTTAGGCTACATGCGTTAATATGTTAATGAGTTTATTTTTGAAATTTATTTATGTTGATACTGTCTCGTTTTTATCACGGTTGCCCAATGTAGTCTAAACATTTAGCCAAATCCCATGGAGTGACATGTACCATAATTTAACTTTAATTAATTTAATTTAGCTTTATGGTACAGTTTTTAAGTTTGTAGGTTAGTTCGTTTTCGTGCGGACAGATATACAGACAGACAGACAAACTTACAAATTAAATTTGTTTAATCCCACAAGTTACAGGCCTCGTTAGAGCAGTCAGTGAAATGTGTATTATTATACTCTATTTAACTAACTTTTTGACTTTTTGTTTGTGCACTAATCTATATACACATACAATTTAGAGATATAACGTACCGAAATGGACTCTTTAATTATTGATTTAGTATAATTACACTGAAAAGATACATATACTTATATAATCACTGGTGGTGACTTTTGTACAGTTTATTGATGACAAATCTATAGTTGAACCATTCCTGTTTTGTAAAGATCTCCCTGATACAACAAAAGGACAAGACATTTTTAATTTAGTTGATAAGTTCTTTGAAAATGCCAAAATATTAAGGCAGTCCTGTTTAAGTGTCCCATTTATGGGTGGGCACTTCACAGGCTTTCTAACGTTAGCAAAACAGAAAAACACAGATATAGTTTATACACATTGTTTCCTACATAGAGAAACTCTGATTGCCATATCTTTGGCTTCTGGAATAAAAGTAGTACTCGACAGGTGTGTAAAGTTGACATACACAAAAATAGCTTACCCACATTTTTCATATTATTCGTTAGTTCTTCGTAAGTTCCTGTTAGTTCTCACAAAAGTTTCGTTAGTTTAGCAATATTAAAAAACTTTACAGCCTTAATTCAATGTGTCACCATAAAAATTAGCCTACCCAGATTAAATAATACGTTTTCAAAATTCATATCGTCAGTCCCTCGTTATTTTTTCGTTACTTCAGCAATAATATCTATTTTACAGCCCTAATTATAATGGCTAGGCATACTTCACACCGTGAAAAAGTGGCGAAACAAGATTAATGGGTAATTAGATTGTAGTAACATCGATGCAAAATGCATTCCAGACAACATACATTTTTGGTAGGTTTTTGTTACGTTTGTCATTCACCACCTTTGTTTTATATTTAACGAAATATTAAGAACCCTTAAGTTTTCATTTCTGGCAATTTGGCCCACGCAAAATAGCCCATTCACTTACAACTGGTTGGATCCTTAGTATACGTTAGTTTTGCTATTCCCGAAGTTCTTTATGTTGTTATTGTAAACGCCTTTGTTATTATAACATAAACGCTATAAAAATTAAAATTAAAATTAAATTAATTGGTTTGAACAAAATATTGCTTGTCATAGAAAATAGGTATTGTGAAATATTATGGTGGCTTGATAATTGAAATATTAAATTGTCCTATTTAAACATTATTGTAGTTGCAATATTAATAAATACATATAACAAATGAGTTTTGGGATATTATTTTATTAAATAATAAACAAACATTATAATCCAAAGGAAGTATCATCTGTAATTTACAATTTTAATGAGCAAAATAATATTTTTTGCCCTGAACTATCCTCCCGAAGACTAGACTAAAGTTTGAACAGGCTATTATCATTAAATATGAAAGATTTTTGTTGATAAGTCTGCTTCGGAATTTATTCTTAAAGAAGTTCATGTTAGAAAATGCTGCTTTCAAACATACGTCAACCCATACAAAGTAAGAAGTTTCAAGGCTAGTTTTCTGGATATTTATTAAGACAAAGTAGACGTTTTATCCAAAAGTATTGACATTACACTTTCTCTTTTTTGATGTTTAACAAAATGTATTTTCTTGGAAATCGATCATTTCTATCTTGAGAGCAACTTTATTACTCCCGAAAATATTTGCACCTTCATTGCTCCATTCATCAACAGAATCCAGAGAGTAAATGTTACTAAGGATGTCGACAACAATCTCAATTTTCTTGAAATCTGTGAATTTGTTTTCAAATTCCTTTTTAAGGTCCTTAATGAACGTTTTTGTATTGGCCGACGTCAAGCTTGTTGTCACTACTGATTATTTTTTAATTAGGGAAGTGCAGGCGTTCATTTTCAGGATCAATGTTAAAAAAGATTTAGTTTGTGCAAAAAGCTTTTTACTTTTTGTTCAGGAACTGCCATGCAAGCTTTTCTTTGCCTTTAAGTTAAAGTTCAGATTATTGAATTGTTAAAGAATATCTGATAAGAAAGCAATGGATGTGTTTATTCTTTATTGCCAAGAAAACTTAAGTAGGTGATGGTTGATATCTGATCAATTATTGAAAAGAAATGTCTTCGTCTTCTAAAATGGTAAAGAATCGTTGTAAAATGCAGTCTTTGCTTTTCAACCTTTTAACCACACATTATTTTGCAACAACAGAACGTCATCTTAAGCGTCTACTTCATAAAGAAATATTTTCAATTCACGATGTATTGCACGAAGACAGTTTGTTATTTAAATAATTTCTTGCATTATTCTCTCAAGAATAGGATTGCGTTTGAAGAAAAGCGCAGTATGCTGAATGATATAGTGGTTGGAAAAGAAATTTTCATTACTTTTCCATTGATTTTTAGTAGGTGAACTAGTCGTTTTTGACCCAAATAATCGCTGGTGCACCGTCGGTAGTTAGTGATAAAAAGCTTTTTAAAATGTAACTCATATTTAACGAAATAATCCATTACCGCTTCGATTATGTATTTCCCTGGGTTTTTTCCTATTAACAACAAAATAACTAATAGCTCATCAACAAAAGTTTCTCTAATTTTATCCAAAAAACGTACAAATATAATGAATTGTGCTTCAACAGTAATTTTACAAGAGTCATCCTTAGCCAATATGTAATATTCGGAATTATATAACTATCCTTTTCAAATAAAAATGATTTTAATTCTACCAAAACATGTGTGTTTTTTTAGTGAATTTGCAGACAATGGAGTTTCAACACCATGTTTTCCGTTATCACTAGAACATTGCCTACATCGGGCATGTGTTCCTTAATTATGTCAGTATCGTTGAATAGTTTCATGTGCTTAGCAATTGTCCAAGAAATACGTAAAGAAGCCTCTCCACATTCCACCTGCTCAGTCATTGATTTGAGTTGAAGATACGTAGATTGACAGTAAACTTTAGATTTACTAAGATTACTGGCAGGTGTAAATATATCAGCATATTATTTGTGTTTGATCTCATAATGTCGTTTTATAAATCCATCTTTTAAGTAACGCAACTGTTTTGTGACACTCAAACACAATCGTACTGCTCTAACACGATTTGGTACCAATACGCGTGAAACAATACAAATCGGTCCATTCTGGAAAAAACTGTTAATTTTCGACTTCCTCCACCTTTCTTGGAATACCTGATGATGAAACAGGTAGTATGTAAAACCGTTTGAATGGAAGTACGATAAATATAGCCTATATACAAGTATTTACATGAAAACGTATAATACTTATAAGAAGGTTAGAAAAATTAAAGAAAATAATATCGCCTAAGAAATTTCAAATTTTAATTTCTCATGACGTATGGCCTAAAATGAATCCGATATCTAAAGTTTAAAAACATAATGAGTGACCATGTACAAGAAAGCGGGGAGTAGTACTTCCATCTTTTGCTTCACCTGTACTCGACCAAGTTGTAAAAAAGAAACAGTAGAGCACGACTTGAAATTGGCCTTATTCGTTGTTCAACCTCTACAGCGGAAAATAGTGTTAACATTAACCAAGAATGTGAATAATGGAAATCAAGAAGTATTTTGTTTAATATTTTCCAACTTTTACTGGTTGTATTATACTACTATATTTTGCTCAATAAGTTAAAATAAATTAAGTTTCTTTTAAATGTAATTTTTTTCTTTCACTTACCCAAGAAAATTATATTATTTTAATAAATAATATAATTTTCCTGATTTTTGTTGTATAAGTACGTTTATATCAAGTACAAAAAAAAAAAAAAAAGTAAAGAATGTCTTATTTTACCAGGCGAAGTTAGGGCTAAGAAGCCCTCTCTAAGTACTTAAGCTTAATCAATGGCATAAAGTAATAGGTGTGCCGTTTTTTGTTGTGTGCCGCGAGAAAAAACCGTTTGGGAAACACTGATCCAGAATAAAAATGGAGGGTTTAAGAAACGAGGTTGAAAAAAGTATTGATTGTAACATACCAAGAAAGAGACTTTGCTTATTATAATCAAAAATCAATTTGATGAAATCACAACTGTGTAAACTTTATTAAATCTGTACACAATCTAATTGCCTTTGATGAAAAACTTGTTCCTTATAACGTCATAGTGACAATATATACCTACATATGGTTATTTAGTGGTATACATGAAAGTACCACTTAAATAAAGTTATGATTAGTTCATCCATCAATTATGAGATGAACATATCGAACTACGTTATGTGATATTGAGACAAGATATTCCAGGACGTTGATCTCCCAAACTACTGTTTTTTTCCGGTCAGGGTGTATCTATTTTCAGACATGTGATAAGAACCGTGAGAACCCCGGTAGGGGGAGAGATAGTGGCCAGCATACCTACTGATCTAGCTTCCTTTCGAGTTCATCGCCTTTTCCCTCTTTTAAATCAAACTCTTTCCACTAATACTTGATTACTTTGAAAATCAATGAGCCTCTTCTTTTTGTCACACTTCATTCTATTTATCAGACAATTTTATTGGACAATATTAGAACTCTGCATGTTGTGTGTTTAGAGAGCGATGTTCTCTCAAGTTTAGAAATAAATAAAGCTGTCTAATACGCATATTTTATTTAGACCTGAGGTAAGGCGGGAGGTTTTTGGAAAACAATGTACACAAATACACTATTTAATTGTAATTTAATGTGCAAATTTAAATCACTAGCTATTCATATTTTTTAAAAGGAAAGGAATGAAATCAAATACTTTTCTTTTGTATGTATTATACTAATCTTCTGAAAGAATTCTTCGTCTTGTAAAGGACCAAAGAACATTGCTCTATGTGACAATAACAAAACTATATCCTAGACAGACTAATTCCAAAAATTTTGTAATCGTATTGCTAATAAATTATATGCTTATTATGAGAAGTGTACGTATTGTTAGAAAACCTGAAGGCATTAGTTTTTCAGGTAGTTTTTTTCCGATTTTTTCTTTATCTCAAGCCGACCGAATATGTGACTTTCGTATTTAAAGAAACGTTCAGTCTATTCACATGCACATTTTCACATGAATAGTTGAAGGAAACGCTATTTCGGAGGCAGAGATTGAGAAACGTTTCAGAAACCTGTGATAACAAAGGCTTATCTAAAAAAAAGATGTTTCGTGTAAGTATTGGTGAAAACTCTAAAACTGTATCAGAGGTATCTCTAATCATGAAACGACAGAATGATACAAACTATAAAACTTTTGTAGACTCTAGTGGATTATGTGACCAAATAAACACAATCCTTACATCTTTACCTTCTACTGACAAAATAGGAGATCTACCGTTAGTCCTGTGTACTTCATCCACCAGATACCGAAGAAAACTACAACATACCATATAGTTTGCTTAAAGAAAGTGCTTAATACAACACAGACAAGGTGACTATATTTCTGTTATTAGAACGAAACTCTTTACAAATGTTTTTCCTAAATCTAATTTACTTTTGTGTACTTTCATGTATGTCAAGCAGTCTGGAGGTGGCTGTGGGATATAAAACACAATGTGTTGAAATAAGATATGAAAACTAAAATGAAAAGTTTCCAAGAGGTACAACAAGCAGACTGCAAGAATGAAGAAAGTGCGACTTCAGTCGGTGCAGCAGAACAATGGTATGAGGACTAATAAATTAAGAATCGTGAAAAAGGAGTACCTATATGTGTTATTTTAAAACTCTTTTGGAGTGGAGAGCTCTATGGTGCTATCGTTTTGCAACATTGTGATGATCCAAAGGGATGATACAAACAAGTACTGTGAAAAGTTCGTGAGCTTTTTGAAAGATTAAAATGATGTAAATCTCTTGATAGACTATGCTTTGATTAATTATATTTGCAATTGATTTGAAAAACTACCGTGAAACCAGATTCATTGATTTCGCCAGTTATCGGTGTGATCAAAATATTATGGAAGCTCAGAAATCACTGAACTGTCAAGAGCTCACTAAATACTATAAGAAGTATATTGTAATATCTTAAGGAAAGTAATTCTTGCTTCCAAAAAAATGGCAAATGGACAGATTCATATTGGATGCGAGGAATAGGCCCACACGCGATGTGGGAGATGGTTAATAGAGAAACTAACAAGTTAAAAATTAAAGCGGATGAGGATCTTGAGTCCCCTTCTTCCAGTGATTTCTAAATTTTTTGAAAAAGTAGTCCCAATCACAATTCTTAAACATTTTACTAAATATAACATTTTGTATAAAAATCAGTTTAACTCATCAACAGCCTAGGCAGTGTTTGAACTAATTGATACAATTTTATTTTTTCAATTTTGGACAAAAAACATCATACTGCAACTCTTTTCTGTGACCTATCAAAGGCTTTTGACTGTGTTGAACACAGAAAAATGTTAAAGAAATTAGAATTTATGGCTTTTCAGTTCACAGTTCAATATCTTCATATTTATCACATAAGAAACAAAAGGTTACAATTTAAAATAAGTCTTCGATAAAGTTTTCTTCCCACTGACAACTCAACGATCGTGGCGTTTCCAAGGCTCAGTGCTGGGTCCACTACTATTTCTAAATTACGTGAACGATTTTTCACCTAACCTAACTACATTATCTGTAGTTGTGTTTGCTGACGACACCACTATAAAAACAAAATCTCTTGATGATTTAGAGAATAAAATTAATCAAGCAACTGACGAAGCAGGGTAGTGGTTCTCAGCTACTGTTCAAAGAAAATAAAAGCCAATTATTAATATTCTCAACACTCCAATCGGCAAGCACGTATATTAATTTTAACCTAACTAATATTAAAGTAACATCGTCATGTACATTTCTTTGTTTAGTTGTGGATAATTCAATATCATGGAAAGAACACATTATGTATTCCTTTTAATGTATATTTTGTGACTTGTGAATGTCCATTTGATAGAAGAGGCCGTTATTGTGACACGAATGAATAACATACTTCATGTTTTGTCTACATAATATTATGCAAGGTTATAGACAGCTCAGCCTCACGCTATAGATAGGATATACGGGCCAGCCAAGTCTTCGGATATCTCTGCCACGCGCCTTGGCAGAACCCGACTGGCGACTGAAGCCACTTTTGGGGTTGTAAATACGCGTGCGGGCGGCGCGGGTTTGAATGCGCCACGACCACAAACAGGGATGCTCGCAGAGGCTTTGTTCAATGTGCGATGTTACGAAATCATATCTTGCTCGTCCGCACAGCACCTGCGTTCAATGTGCAGGTGGCCTACTGTTAGCAGCACCTCATTTATGGCCTCATTCATGCACCTAACGTTCGCGCTGGCTGACCGAGTGAAAGATTATATACACCGAACAATAGAAACAACTACAAAAAGCACACATTATTTCAGAACTTATTCAGTAGGATAGAAACTTGCGCTTAAAATTCGTATATGTATCGTAGTGTACTCATTTCATCCAATATATAATCTTAAACATTATTTTTTTCTGTCCACAGCCAAATAAGGGTTTTTACAATTTTAAACTCATTACACATAATTTAACTGACTATTACGTTAATTACTGACTATTTCCCTTGGTTTATTTTTCTAACATTTTTAATAATATTTTGAATTCTTTGGTAGATTAATTCCATTTTCGACTTCCTTAAACCTGTGCTTACTTTGGTTAGTCTTTATCTGGTCCTCCAACTTTATGCGATTATCAAGGCTTTGTCTGAGAGGGATATTATAACTACTATTGATTCCAACTTTAAGACAAGAAAGGTCTCTACTACTGTATGTATTGGTTTCGTGTCTGCATAAATCCGATATCACTAAGTTACTATAATCAACAATTTGTTACGCAAAATATCAAGGTTTAAAGTAAAACCGTATTGAATTGTAAATTGGTACAATGAAAAGAAAAGAAGATTCCAATGCGGTATTAATTTTATAAAAACCATTCTACTTATATTTTGTAATAGTTTATTGTTTGTACGCGATTGTTTAGGTTAAAGTGAAGAGGGTGTATATGTTTTATGTGTTAATATATATGGCAAGGTCAGTTCTTCCATAAATTGACGATTTGACTGTTACTATAAAATAATGTTTTCCGTCAAAATAATTACACCTATAATTCTTTCGTATAGTGGTGTATGAGTTGAAAGATTCCATTACGTTGGTGTTTCATCGTCGTATAGAAATTATACGAGTATCTTAAAAAATGATTACCTACATTTGGATAAATATCAGTTACAACAGTTAAGCACTAATCAAATCATTTTTTTTTTACAATAGTTCTATAAAATCCAAGAAATAATACAACACATTATATGAAAATAATTAATATTTACTATTTTACTGTTAATTTTACTACATTTTTCTTTAGAAGCAGACAATTTGGCCTCTAAGTTTTTGTACCTATAATGCGATTAGTTTAACTGTGTACTCTACTTTATGAGACGTATCTGTAAATAGCTATTTTATTTCACTTAACGTAAAGTGTAGTAAAATAATCACCTAAATTGAGATGTAATTAGTTTAAAATAACGGTTCCATTGAATTTGTATAAGAATTACTATATAGAAGTAACACAATATACGTTATAGTTCACAAAATGGTAAATGGTATAATGTTAATGGTTTTTAAAAAGTTATACACTCTGCACATGTAATAAATAAAAGTGATATTTAAAGAAATAAAATGTTGTGATTTTCAAGGTACTTTTTCAACGAATCCATCGACGTAGAAGGGAGCGCCACTACTTTAAAGGTACGCCTTGCAAAAACCTCGATTAACAAACATCTGATACCCCTCAACTGTGAAAGTGTCTTGGATACTGAAATAATAGCTACCTGGATATGTCTATTCCTGTTTGAAAAAAATACTATACAGCTCCATCATATTACATCATTAATTTTTTTAAATATAAATTACAATGACTACAAGTCTACACTTTTAGACATATTTCTTTTGAACAAGGAAATCTTAACATTGGACGTCGGATATATAATTCACTGCAGCGAGAAGTGCTCATAAGAAAGCCTAGGAATTTGTGTGCGAAACGCGGGTAACATGAACGAGTTTAAAACATGAATTGTAATCGTGCACCTTTCAAAAACCTTACAGCATTTGGTGTTTTTTATTAACTACGATATTCCAATGTTAAACCGTTTAAAACGGTTAATAGTTTCTCGTAAAAGAGGAGTAAAACTAATATTGTTTAAGAATATATTTAAGAATATGTTGCGTCCGAAGTCATTGGTAACTAACTGCTAGTAACAAAAAATATTATCTCCTGTCGTTCCTGGATCACTATTTGAAACGAGTTTTAAAATATGTCGAAAGAAAGAGGGTTTACTTATTTCTAACAAAACCTAAACCAACTTGATGTAATTACAACTGTATAAACTTTGTTGAATGTCTACACAAACTAATTCCAATTGAACAAAAAACTTGTTCTCTATAACTTCATAGTAATAAAATATACATGAAAGTACCATTTTAATAAAGTTACGATTTTTTAATATATGAAGAATGAGAAAAACAGAGACCAAACTACGTTATGTGATATTAAGGCAATAGATTGCAGGTGGGTTTTCATCCCCCAACTACTGTTTTTGTTTGTGAAGGTAAATCTATTTTCAGAAATATGATTGAGGACACACAGTAGCGTAGCCAGAAATATCGTTCGGGGGGGGGTCCGAAACCGGGTGATCCGGGGGACGTTTTTGTGTGTTATAGTAAATATCAGATTTACGTACAAAAACACGGGTCATTTAGAAAAACTGAAAATAATTCATTTCAGACCTAAGTTTTGGAGTTAGACTTTTTTTATAACCGCCATTGTATCACATTTACATTGCATTATAACCCAAAAAAAATTTTGTCACAACCAAGAGCCACTCACCCTGTATAGGTATTAGTCGGCGTTCAATTGAAAGATGTAGTATTACAATGATGTAAAACTTTTGATGCATAGACTATGTATTGATTGAGTATATTTGCAAGTCATTTGAAAACTACAATGAAAACCAGAGTCATTGATTTCGGCACTTATCGGTGTGATCAAAAAATATTATGAGCCACTAAACCTAAGTCTAGTACAAGATTGATAAACCGAGTAAGTCTGTTAATTCTGAAAAAGAAAACATTATGTATTCCCTCAATGTAGATTTTACAACTTGAGAATGTCCATTTGGTGGGAAGAGGCCGTTATTGTGACACGAATGAATAACAAAATTCATGTTTGTCTACATAATATTATGCACGGGCTCAGCCTGATGCAATAGATAGGATATGCGGGCCCGCCAATCCGGATATCCCCGCCAGGCCTCGGCAGACCCGACTGAGCGATTGCTGAGACCACTTTGGGGTTGTAAATACGCGTGCGGGCGGCGCGGGCCTGACTGTGACACGACCACAAACCTCGAGGTGCAGAGACTCTGTTCAATGGGCGATGTTACACAATCATCTCCTGCTCGTCCGTGCAGCTGGCCTGCCTCAGTGGGCGTACCGAAGGGGGGGGTCCAGGGGGTCCGGACCCCCCCCCCAAAATTTTTTAAAGAACGCATTAAAAAATAAAGCATGGAGCAGGAGAAAAAAAAAGGAGAGTTGTCCTTTACTTTTGTCTACAAACATTAAATTAATTGATTTATTTAATTGAAGTGACCGTTGTTAAAAATATAATTGTCTTTTCGTTTAAATCATATAGCCTAGTATCAAACGATACTTTTGGGCTCGGCCTTTCGGATAGTGTAGTGTTATCACGGTATTTCTATAGGGCGCGGGTCACGTGACGTCGCAAAGTAACGTGAACCGTAACATGGCGAACAGTTTAAATTAGCGACTACTTCGTTTCAAATTCGTCTTGAGGACTTTAAAATGACTGCTTAGAATTAAGTTACGACGTTGATTTTAGGTGTCAAATAAACTGTAGACGTGTATATAATTATCGGAAAAACATTTAAAAAATCACTTTCGGTCGGAAATAAAATACACCTGGAAAACTCTAATGATTAGGTAGAACTTCAACTACTTGGGACTTCAGTTATTGAGGTTAAACGTGGTATTTTTTGATTGAGTTAGGACGACAATTTTTGTTATCATTAAACTATACAATGTAACCTATATAAATTTATCGAGAAAAAATCACTTCCGGTCGGTAAATACCGAAGAAAACTGTCTACAGAATTCAAGTTTTTGACGATTTAGGATTTCACTGGTTGAATGGTTGAGGTAAAAATGGTACTTATAATAAATTTTGTTTAGGACGTTTATTTTAGGTATTAATGCAACGTCGACTAATTATCGAGAAAGAAAACAATAAAATCACTTCTGGTCTGAAAATACCGAGGAAAAGCTCTACTGATTTCACTGGTTGAGTCGTTGAGATAAAAGTGGTACTTAGAAGTATGTTTGAACATTGATTTTAGGTATCAATTGAACGCCGACTAATACCTATATAATTAATTATCAAGGAAAAGTTGGAAAAATCACTTCCGGTCGGATAATACACCGGAAATATCTCTACTGATAAGAAGTTTCCGACTACTTTGGATTTCACTGACTGAGGTATTATTTCATTTTCCTTAGTAATATTCCGATCGGAAGTGATTATTTTTGTTTTTTTTTTTCTCGGTAAATATATATTTATTAGTCGGCATTGAATTAATATCTGAAATCAATGTCCTAACATAATTATAAGTACCATTTTAACCTCAACCACTCAACCAGTGAAAATCCAAAATCGTCAAAACTTGAATCTGTAGAGAGCTTTTTCTTTTCTTCTGTATTTACCGACAGAAAAGTGATTTTTTTCTCGATAATTATATAGGTAGTCGAGTATTAATGATAACAAAAATCGTCGTCCTAACTCAAATCAAAAATACCACGTTTACCTCAATAACTGAAGTCCGAAGTAGTTGAAGTTCTACCTAATCATTAGAGTTTTTCAGGTGTATTTTATTTCCGACCGAAAGTGATTTTTTAAATGTTTTTCCGATAATTATATACTCGTCTACAGTGTAATGATACAAAAAATCGTCATTATAATTCATTCATAAATACCTCAAATCAGTGAAATCAAAAGTAGCCGAACTTCTAATCAGTAGAGTTTTTGCGGTGCATTTTCCGACCGTTAGTTTGATCTGTACCCGAGCAACACTCGAAAATTGCCCTCCTTTTCTAAAGGGATTTCGACCGTCAGTGGCCCAATGTCCCCGCAGAGGTATTTCATTTTCTCCACAGAATATAGTTGTATCAACTATACGCTTGAGTGAAGCTCTGTTTTGTTCTTTTTCTTTCTTATCCAGTGAATCCAACATCACTTTGGTGCCTTCTATTCGGCCAGAATCGAACTTTGTGGTACTAGAGTTGCTGTGAGAGTTGTATTTGCCTATTACATCTTTCCACTTTTCTATAAGGCGTAGTTACTAAAGCTCCATATTTTTGGTATTTACCTTTTACCAAGTGAACTCATTGGCAAATAACATACAAAAACGTCCCCCGGATCCCCCCGGTTTCGGGCCCAAATTTTCGGACCCCCCCGAACGAAATTTCTGGCTACGCTACTGGCCATTAGCCCTCTCTCATGCACCGCATCGTCCGCTCTGGCTGACCGAGTGACACAGATTATAAACACTGAATATTAAAAATAACTTCCGTGAGCATAAAGTATTTCATAACTTATGAGAAGGATAACAAGCTTTCACGTAAAATGCCTAATGAAGTGTACTCATTTAATCCAATATATTAATTTTTAACATTATTATTTTTTTTACAAGCAAATAGATTTCTACATTTTAATCATTATACAGAATTTAACTGACTATTCCGTTAATTAATTGACTATTTCCTTTAGGGATTTTCTACATATTCAATATTTTGAATCATTGGTATTAATTCCATATTCGACTCCCCTAAAACTATACAGTACATACTTTGGTTAATCCTCACCAGCTCCAAACTTTTCTGCGATTTATCATGGCTTTATCTGCGAGGGATATTATAAGTACTATTGCTCCAACTAAGACAAGATTGATCTCTACTACTGTATGTATTGCTTTATGTAATATATGTAAATATGGATAGGATTAGTGGGGAAACCGCCAAAAGACCAAACTATTTGGTACTTTATTTATTGGTATTTAGGTAACAAGTAGCTGGAAAATGCATATAAGCTACAATAATACGTACGATATGATCTTATCTAATCCTAACAAAGTAGTCAGTGTATCACAACTTAATTAACTGGTTTTTTTGTGTCTTGTAACCTTGGTTGGGTTTTCAATTCTTGAAAAAATCGTATATCAAAAGTATTGGATATAAAACTTAATTCATTATTTGTAATAGATAAAAAGTTGATAGAGTAACATAATAAAATATGTGCAATCTATGATTGCAAACATGTAATCTTTTTCCCCATTAAAAATATTTTACTGATATCACACTACAATTAACAATTTGTTACGCAAAAATACTACGGTTACAGTAAAACCATATTAAATTGTAAATTTTGTAGTGAAAGGAAGATTCAAATGTGGTAATAATTTTAGGAAAACCATTCAACTTATGTTTTTGTGTTAGTTCGAACTCATTTTTTGTTGCGCCGTTCTATCGTTTATAACTAAGAGGGTGTAGATTTATTATATGTTGGGCCTAATAGATGACAAGGTAAGTTTCTTGAACAAACTGAAGATAAAAACCTTCTATAAAGTAATGTTTTTCGTCAATATAATACACCTAGAATTCCTTTGTATAATGGTGTATGAGGTTTAAAGATGTTTCATCGTAGTATTGAAAATTTATACGAGTAACTTTAAAAATAATTAAACATTTGGGTAAATATCAATTACATTAGTTAAGTACTAATTCAAACTTTTAATTTAAAAGTAATTCTATAAAATCCAAGAAATAATATAACACAATATACGAAAATAATATTTCCTATTTACTGTTAATTTTACTACATTTTTCTTTAGAAGCAGGACATTTTGAAGTTTTTGTACCTATCTTAAATAGCTATCTCATTTCACTTAACGTAAAGTGTAGCGGAGTAGTACCGTTAGAGGGAGGAGTGTAGAGCCAGGCGACTGTATTAACTGTCGACAGTAGGAGGAGCCAGCAGCCATCGCAAAACTTGTATCCCTCCAATGAACTGCCCCCTCCTCACGATTCGGCGTTGACGGAAATGGGCTCTTTTCGACGTTGGCGGAATGGAGCTGATTCGGCTCTGGCGGATTGGTAATGAATTCGGAGTTCGCGGACAGTTGAAGATTCTACTTTAAATTTTTCCTATAGCACCGATAAATTCTATTATTCGTCCCGTCAACATCGAAGAGTTTTCTACATCAGTCCGTGAGCTCCGAATTTATTCGACTCTATAGGAATCTTTAATTTTCGCCTCTAAAAGACACATGAGTCCGCCAGGACCGAATATAACGAGACAGTCCGCCAACTCCGAATCCTCCTAGATTCCGTGAGTGGCGAAAAGTAGAATCGTTCCGTGAGCCTCGAATATTTTATGTCTTTAGTCCGATAGCTCCGAATAATTTTGCTCTCCAGTCCGTGAACGTCGAATCATTCGGAGCTGACGGAAAGTATCGTTTTTCGGTCTTGGCGGACGAATTCACTATTCGGCCCTGGCGGATTCGGTCCTCACGGACTCCACCAAAGTGTGAGCGGATGATCGGAAACTGCTCCAGGAGCTCATAGGATGTTTGGACAAAAAAGTGCAGAGAAAGTAATAACTAGCAGCGGGCGCTTTTCTATCCTCGGTCACGCGATTACGCAGATGAGGCTGTCGCCACCGTGGACATTAGACGAGCGAGAGGGAATGGTGGGGCAGCAATCTGTGAAGAGATTTCCCAACAACGTGACTGGCGAACGTGGACTGATCTGTGAAACCGAGAAAAATGAAACTCGCTCTAAGACATATATATATAGAAAAAGACAAACAATAATAGAAAAAGACTTCAAATAATCCTTTAATATTTCGACTAATATTGTCGTTTTTTCAAAAAGGAAGCAAAAATGTGTATATGAGCAAAGAATTAAAAGTAAAACATAATATAAATTTTGAGAAATCAGCTGAAATGTTCTACTACTCTGATTTATAGTATAATGTTTTAAACTCCTTTGGTATATTATAAGAAAAGGGCTTTATATTAAAATTTAGATTAATAATACAAAAAGGCGTTTTAACAGCTTAAAATTTAATTAAATATTAACAAATTTTGTTTGACTGTATATTTTTATACAGTCCCAATTGTTTAATTTTGTCCCAAGGACTATATTGGGTTAACGACAAATCCCCTTACATATTTAGGATGAATAACCATCGGTCTTCATCCAACAGAAAAGACGACAAATTGGTTTTTTCAAAACATGCATTGCCGCATAACGAAATATTTAATAATTGTTACACATTAAAAGGGATTTGTAAAGTACCAGAAGATTCTTCTTCCAAAATTTAATTAGAACATTTAGAACAAGCATTATAATAGGACTCCAACAGAATGCGCTTGGTGTAAATCCAAACATTTGCTAACAGACCTAAGTGCTATTTTCACTAAATCACTCCCAGCAATTAAGTTGTTTTATTAAGGAAAATGTCTAATGGCATTTAGAATCTGTTAGACTACGATTTTTGACTTAGATCTTCTTGCAATATGACTCACATTATCATTCTAATGCTATTCTATGAAATAAGGTAGCTTTTTACAACTTTGTAACTGGTTGCATATTTTAAAAAAGGGAGTTCATAAAAAACTATCTGTAAAATATATATTTGCTGACTTTAAGAATTAGTGTGCTTTTATTGCTCCTAAAAGTTTGAGTTTTTGGCACTTAGTACCTTTAGAGCTTTTCCAATTTTTTATTTCTCTTTTGTCTTCTGGTGGGTGTTAAACTCTTTTTGTTTTCTTTCTCCAAGATTGTCCTATCCGTCCGCCAGACATCTCAATATTTAAATTAGTTTATACACTAAGTATTATACATGCAACCCAAGCGAAACTTATTACGTGACCCGTGTGGTTGTGGTTGTACTCTTACATTTTCTGTTTTATATACAAGAGATAGAGTTCGATGTTGGTTTCATGTCTATCCATAGGGTGTAGTTGGGCGTTAACAAATACTGTTACTCAGGGCATCTTGACTCATAATGAAATAAGCTATAGGACTTGAGGTAAGCATGTTACGTGACACGTGGGGTAGCGATCACTACCTTGTAATGGTATCTATTTCATAGATGACTCACAGTTTGGTTTCAAGTCACAGCCCGTAACTTGTGGTTAGTGCCTACGGTTTATTTATACGTGATGCATGTCATGTAACTATGATAAATGTGTTTTCAATTAATTGTTATGTGTTTTCTATTTAAAAAATTTCTTTTCTGTAGACACTATTGAAGGGCTTTATGATGTTGGGCGTATATTACACAGAGGTCCCGGAACGTCCTGTATAGGGCTGATGAAGTTCTAACGATGGTGGCCTCGGTCCTTCTCCATTCATTCCTCGGTCCCTGAAAGACGCAGCGTCATTTGATACATATTACCGTTAACGATGCTGTGACTTCTTCCACTAATGATTTTTAGACCATGAAAAATTGTGTGCTGACCTTTGACTTCCCCTGCGTTGTTTGGTCTATGTCTACATTTTCTCATTAAAGCGATGAATTAGTAGACTAATTCCCTGCGAAACATCTGTGAAAGTTTATCGCTGAAAGTTTTTTGAACTTCATTAAATTCGTTTTCTTTGCTAACTGTATAAAATCTATCCTAGTATACAAAATCTTCAATAACGATTTCTGGTCAATTCAGGTTTAACTCTTTATTTCATGCTGTTTATGTATTTTAATTCGAGACATAACGACGATTTTATAAGTAGATCAGTTACTGATCGGTTAAGTTTTAAAATATGATTTTAAGAAACAAATAATAAGTAATTCATAAAATCTCTGAACATAAAAAAATGTATTGTTGCCATTTGCCAGTAAGTAGGCAAGACGATAAAGAGCGCCATTTTTAATATTTAATTCTTTCATCCAGTAAGATTATGTTTTATTATTTCACTTATAAATATCTTGTCACCATTTTTTATATAACTTCCTTAAATTGACAGCGTTCTGATTAAAAGTAAAGTTATCAAACATGGAGTAAACTTTTTTTAATATTACTAGTAAATTAATACACATTTTCCAACATTAATTTAGCTTGCGGGGCCTTTCAGAATCAATGACCTGAACAATCAGGTAACTTTACAAAAAGTTTATATATTTATTTCAGCCATGGTGTATATGAAAAAGGTTATGAATTAGTTTCCAAGCAAGATTTATTAACATACCTTGTATTTTACAACATTTTTGTATTTCCAATATTAATTTACAATCGTTTTGTATATTTAATAAGAAGGTGAACTGCTGAAAGGGGACAATGATTGTTGTGTAAAGCGATAAACTTGAAATCGAGAAGAGTGAACTGTCCTATATAATCTTCCAGTCTTGATATCAATGATACTCTGATTTCCATCTGACACGTGCCTTGACATTTCTGAACTAAGACGCACGAGGGAGGGGGTTTTGCCCTTTCTCTTGCCTTGACAGTGCAGTTCCCGTGTTCTCTGGTCTACCCATGACCCGCGTGTCTTTATGGTCTCTATGTCTAAGCTGCCACATGTAACTGTAGAAGACCGGCGAGGGCGAGGGTGTAGGGTGTCGACCAGTCGCGGCCAATAACCTGCCTAACCCTGCCGTCGACTTGCATCGCCTTGTTAACAACGATCATTACCGCGGACTGGACTGCTCAGCAACGTCCGACCACCGTGAGAGGAAAGTGTCTCATTATGTATCTACATGTCTTAGCTGCATAATTCCTCTAAATTGTAAAACAGTAAGATTCCTCAGGACTTTACTATTATACAGACCACACAAGCACTGATAGTAAACGCTTCGTTGGCATTTCAGTTTCGGATCCGTTTTTCTAGAGCAGTGTTGCGCAAATCTTATCTCACAATTTTTCCCATTAATCGAGAGGTTAATGACAGTGTCTTGAATGAGTCACTATAATAGTGTATTTATTTTGCTTGTCGCAGCTTTTCCTCCGTAAAATACCTATTAGAAATGTCCTTCGGATATCAGAGCAGGCTTCAGTAGCCCCCGCACTTCTGGTGGAAAGAAAAAATATCCTTCGGGATAGTACCTAAACTCAAATTCGTATCATATAAACACAAGCTGAGATGTTGAAAAGTTTGTGCAGTAATTGAATAAGAATACCGTTTTCTATATAAGACCTTTCCTAATGGTAAAATTTTTCTTTACGCAACGTTTATTTTTCCATTCCTTAAAAACTTAAATTATACATACATTTGGAAATTTTTTAAGTTTTTTTTTAAGTAGTGGTACATTTCTTTGCTGTTTGTTGTTCTTACCTAAAGAATTGTGTAGTCCCTTTGGTTTCTTTATTGACATAAATGTGTATTATATTAACATTACAACGACAAATTTTTCGTATAGCTTATTTTTAAGTTTCGGTGGGCATATATAAATAGAATCTCTCAAACTATATACATACACTATTTTCTTCGAAGTAGGCATAATAGTTTTCGATAAAATTGTTATGTATATTTAATGAACTTGAACGTAACCAAATATATCGTAATAATGTATATTGTAATTAAGTCTTAATATTTAAGTAAAAATTATAGCACAACGCGTATAAAAAAAAACTAAGCGCAGCTCAGCTATGCAGCTCGAGTGGGACATCATGCCCACTCGAGCGTTTGAATTCACCGCTGGACTGAAGAAACTGGCCCTAATTATCCTACTCTCACGGAGAAACTCTTTGTTCTAGGAAACTGAAACTGACAATTCTTGTATGGACATGTAGTCATTTCCTTGGCTAGTCTACAATTTATAGGCAAAAACCACATCTAGGGAACATTTTGGTACCACTCTCTTGTGGACGGCATCCCGAGTAACCGATCCTGACTGCACTAACTATGCCGTGATTTCTATTTTCACCTCATTTTGGTGTATTATACATGTCATATTTATCATTAGGATAATTATTTAGATATCTTAATTTTTTTAAGTTTGTAAGGTGTCCTTTAAAACAGCTGTAGCTTTAGTTTTAGAATAAAAAGCCTTAACTCGCCAATATAAACAAAAATATCATTAATCCATATATTTATCTATACGTATCTCCTAATGTCAATGCATTTCCTCAATATTCAACGTATTCGCATAGTTTACTCGCAGTATTCTTACTTCGTATGGCAATAATAGTAGATTTATTCATAAATTAAATAGAATACTTTTAAATCTGAATTAAATTTTATTGATAATTGCGCCAATCAGCTTACATCTAGTTGGGGTTATTGACACTCCAATGCCTTTACAAATAAGGACATAATAACGTTATGCATGAACGAATATGGAAACGTTTAATGGAAAAAATACATAACTGCGATATGAGAGGCAGGTGTCATTGTACGGGGTAACACCGGACGTTCTGAACAAGCTTCTAGCTTCTCAGTTGTTAAAGACTCGGTTTAAAACGTCGATTAGTGTCAGTGTCGGTGAATGAGTTATATCTAACGGCTGTGGGAGGGGGGTGGAAGTACACCCGGATTAGAGCAGGGAGAGTTGTACCAACAGCGTCAAGGTGTGAATATGACGTGTTACTAAAGGGAATTGACTACGGACTATGCAGTGAGCGTTGTATACACAATAAGTGTTGTTACAATCAAGAAATTTCATTTCTTATTATTACCCACATCTACTCTCCCACTCAACTTTGACCTTTACCTCCTGTGCTTGCTTTGAGAACAGACACATCCATCACTCGCTTCTCGGAACCCCTTGAGTGGAGAAGTGGGTAACATCCTCACTAATTACCGTGGCGGTCGTCTCTCGGCCCGCACGGTTCACGGTTAGTGCGTGCGGTACACGTTGCGTCACTACGTAGAA
>NW_025781457.1:0-44458 GCF_021130785.1 Homalodisca vitripennis | reverse complement strand
AAAACCACTAAATTATTCTACATAAAAAGTATAATAACAAAATTTTTATCACAAGTTCCTCTAACAAGTTCAGTTACACTGTGTTTATTAAATATTTTCGTTTGAAAAGACCAGGTTAGTAAGAAAGTACCATGGAATCAATAATTCCGTTAATGTGTGTAATATGTTATTTTAAATCTCCATTATTTCCACAAAGTTAAATTGAAAAACTTCACCTATAATAAACTGCGCACAAGTAAAAATATAAAAATAGCAACTCCAGATTCGTTTATATCAATTTAAACACATCCTATAACACAAGAAAAACAAATATATTGATGCCGTTCTACAATATTTAAATCTTCCAGGCTAAAGAACCTCCATGTTAACCGCACCCTCTTTTTCACGTGGAAGTTATTTCTGTATATAACTTGTATACCAATCTGTTTATTGTCAGCTCGTAGTTGTTGTTAAATCCTTGAAGATTACTTATTTATTTGTGTTAATCAGTGAATTGCTCTTGTTAAACTCTATCACGATCATTGGAACTGGCAGCCATTGTTCTCAGACAATAGGCTGGCAGACAGACAGGCAGACAGAAGCAATCACATTAGTTCACCTGCTGTATTTTGGGCTTACATTGAATCTTAAGCCAATTACTGGACGAATACAAGAGATAAGGGTCTATAGGCAATATATCAGTATTTTCACATACGATCGAGTGAGAACTGTCAGTCGGTTTTAAACCTAATTCTGCAGGACGTGTTCCTTGATCCTTTAAAATGTAATTCGTCTGAACGTACTTTTGGAAAACTTTTAGAAAAATCATTGCAAACAAACGTTTTTTTTTTATTTAAAGTATGAAATGTACCTTTATGGGTAAGGATCTTTAGTTTATTCATAAATTAAACAGCAAGAAAAATAACAATTTATTCTAGCTTTTGAAACTACATCTTTTTTTATTATCAAAATGTCATTACTTAAAAATAACAATAAATGAGGTTGATAATTGATTTTAATTTAGCATAAGACTTTACCATAATTAAATTTATAGTCCTGCTAAAAAGTTTACACGCTGTTGCTATAAAAATGGTCATTATTATAGAACGTTTATGTCTTTACAACAAATTTAATATGTCTTCCCACAATCAACCCTTATTAATTTGACATTCTTTTATTTTTGCACGGATTGAGGAAATGTAGGATGAAAAAATAATATGTTACACAAACTATTCACAAAATACTACAATAATTCTGCAGCCACTACGAAGAGTAATATTATACAAGAAACAAACCGTGTTTCCTTTCCAATAACCCACACTGAGTTGTAACACATCGGAGACTCAGATAACTACATCAGAGACTCAGATAAGAGCAGATAGACTCTCCAGGGACTCAGACTCTTCTAACACAGCCCCACAGTGAGATCAAAGATTATTAGTACTCTTTATATTACATCTTTACAATGTAAATATAGTAAGAAAATATTTTTTGGACAGTACAATTATTCATATATCCTGATTTTTTTCGTGTAAAAATAATTTTTATGTATACTTTGTGATATCGCAATAATTAAATTTATCCGTAAAAGCATTGTGTGTACGGGATCGCTCATTAAGCGTAAAATGCGCATTTGCTTATCAATGAATGTTGATTATTGCTTTACTGAAAAAAGTTATATATTCAATATACATAGAAAATAAACATTGAATATACTTTATTTGTGAAAAAACAAACACAACATTTGCATGAAATACATATTTTTAGATAGCGATGACTTGAGTAGCTGTAATTTGGTTATGTGGCTTTGTAGTTAGCTAATTTTGTTACTAGATGGTCTTCATTTATAATTAGTATCAAGTCAAACCCTCCAGTGAATTAACCCTTATTGCCCTGCTTGCTAAGCTGGTAAACAGTTGTGATATAAATAGTCCAGCCTGAGTACATAAAAAGTTAAATAATTAAAAACTCCGCTTTCTTATATTCTCAGGCTGGACTATTTATATAACATTTCAACTGTTTACCAGCTTAGCAAGTAGGGAAATAAGGATTAATTTACTGAAGGGTATGACTTGATACTAATTATAAATTAAGACCACCTAGTAAAAACATCAGCTAACTACAAAGCTACATAACCAAATTAAATTTCATGCAATTATTCTGTTTGTGTTTCACAACAAAAAGGATATTCAATGTTTATTTTCTATGTATAGTAAATATGTAACTTTTTCATTAAAGCAATATGCACCACGCATCAATAAGCAAATGCAAATTTTCCGCTTAATAAGCGATCCATCCCGTACACACAATGCTGTTATGTGTATCCGATAGAGCGATGATCGATAATTGTAACAGATCAAGTGTACTGCTAGATAATCTATCAATGTATTGAATAAACTTGTATTATTAAGTAAGTCACCAAATAATTGAATAATGCCATATTGAAAGGATTAGAAAAAAAATATAATTGAATTTGAATAGTCTAAGAGCCGAGCAAATTAGAACTGCATCTTATTTTCCTTTATACCAATTGAGAAATCTTTTTCCAAAAAAAGGATTCCATCATCAAGGTATTCATACAGCCATACTAAGTTCGTGGAGTTAAAAATTGGAATATTAAAAAGGATTAAAGTATGAAACGATAATCTTTTAGATTATATTTTTTCTAAATTGATACACTTAAAACCAGCTGTGAGACATAAATAAAAGTTGTCACCGTCAGAAGAAAATTAAATTCGCCACTGCAATGTGTGTAAATGGTTACCTGGCTCTGAGTTAACATTTATTTATGTGCTGCAAGGTTTGTTCTCAGTGCGCCAAGTTAAGAAAAATACGATATATGAAAATATTATATTAACATATATAAATATTATATTTTTATATTGCTAATCCCTTTTAGCACCCCCCCCCCCATTTCGACTCCCATCAAAACTAGGTCGGTTTACAATCGATTTATTTCCCTTGGAAAACTTCTCAATACATTTTAAATGTTAAAACAGACCATGTTGTGTAATTATAAAATACAAACGAGTTCTCTGTTCCTGGTCTATACATTCTTAATAATAATTAATCGGTACCTTTTAAATTAGTTAAAATAAATAAAAAAATTTGTTAAGGTGCCTAAAAGTTACGAGCCAATACTAATTTTAAAAAACTTCTGGAGTTAAGTAAATTAACCTCAACGGAAATAAATATAACAGGAAGCACAAATATCTTTAATTTCCTTGACGTTATCTGTAACTGAAACAAGTCAAAGTCGAGAAGGTTAAGCCCCAGATTACTGCATCGCTCTACTCTTTGGCAGCAGAGACGTCTGATATCATTTCCTGTCTCAAGTAATTTCTCCTTTACTTCCTCCATTTTCCTTCATATCCGTCTATAATACGAAAATGTTTGCAGGATATTTCTTTACTCAGTTTATATCTTTGCATCGTATATTTGTTAAAAAATAGAACTGCAGACTTTCTATTAAGAACTATAAACAAAGCTACACATTTTAATTAATACAAATTATTTGACCCCTCCCTCAGGGTAGGAAAAGTAGTTTCACCTGGAGCTTCTAACGAACGTGGGATTAATTTGACCGGGAGATTAAGTTCACCAGACGGATAAGTTTACCACGGGTTAAGATTGGCCAAAGGATTAAGGTGGGGCTGGAGTTAAATTGATCAGGGGTTAAGGTTTCTGATCTCAAGAAAGGTGGTGTACAGTAGTTTATATTTTATTTGCTGGTATTTAATGGTTTCTTTTTCAAATATTTATTACTTTTGTAACTTAGTTTCGTGTAAGTGATTTTCTTTTTCTAACCAGTGAAAGTTGTGTTGAAGTACAACCGTACTAGAGTACAGTAATAACCTTTCATTTAGGAAAATAAATAGGCTTCCAATATTTCACCTCATAGGTATTTTAAGAGATATATATTTAAATTTTGTGGCCCACTTGTCGATATTTAAGTAGTGAGAATAATGGTACAAAAACCATTAAAATCGGCTCAACAATGTCTAGGAGTCAAATTTTCTTTCGAGGGTTATGTTGTGAAGATTAGTTTAATGTTATGAAATAGACATATAATTTTGTTTTATTACCAATCAAAGTAAAGTATGTTATTAACATTGAAACCATCGCAAACTTAGTTATTAAGGCATTGTAAATTCAAAATTAAATTAAGTAAGAACACACAAATATTATTGCAATAACTTTGAAATGTTATTATTTAGTAGATTTAATAACACATGCTAGAGTAGAAACACAGTATAAATTCGAAGCATAATAACTAGTACCTATTGAAATATTATATATTATTTTATTGCCAAAACATATCCCAACACTATTTCACTATTTTTTGAAAGGAGAGTAATAGATTCCAACTGGAAATAAGGATGAAAGGCGGCTCTTAATTAATTCGTTGAGGATAATTGAAAACTAATTCAGTATCGGATTTCAATTCTAATTTTGTTTCATGTATTGTATCATAGGGGTTTGTAGCTAAGAAGCAGCAGGATAGGGAAAATTATAAATAATAAATTAGCAAAAAAATCTTATATTATTTATAGTTTACTGTTGTCTGTTGTGTACGGTTACGGGGAATCGGAATAAAAGACTGAATTAGTTTACATCATCGACTGTGCTCGGTTAAGGTTGGAGGGTAACTGAGAGAGAGACAAGGGCAGGACACTGGAAGTGGTAGTGGTGGTATGATCTGGTGGCGTGATGAGAACAGCCAATGGCATTTATTCAAACTGATCACCCCATATGACGTCACAGCATCATACGATCATACAGTTGGTCTTTGGCTGTGGCTTTAACTTGCCAGTAACAATTTATAATATGTATAATAATTATTATTATAATTATTATTGTAATTCAATACATTACATTTGTCAATTGTAAGGTAAAGTGTGTCTATTATTCAAGGTTGTGTCTATAATTATTTACTGTGTATAGTAATCCTTAGGATGAAGATTCCAGTGATTCATCTTTAGGTTCTCCCCTCAGTCTCAAGAGAGAAATATGAAAACAACTAAATCTTTTCTCCTGACCCTGAAAAAAATAAACTAGCCTTGTTTTGAATTTTGTAAATCTTAATTGTAGCAAACGCCCTTTTATCACATTAATCAAATTACTAGCGGGAGTAACGGTTATTAAAGGACGTCACATTTCTTATTTAAAAAACAAACTATATACAAGGAGAGTAAATACAGACTATCCTGAAAAAGTTTGAAATTTGTTTTGCGTGTCAAGACAAGCAAAAATATAATATAAACATGGGTCATAAATGCTTAATATCCTTTATTACCTGTATAAATGTGTTATATATTTTTAATTCAGAAACTAGTAAAAATAATAAAAAAGAATTTGGACAAATTATTGCTTTTCTTTCAGTCCCAAATAAGGTAAAAAGTTATATATTATTATATAAAGTTTAATGATGGCGGAAACGTAACATATTTAAAGTATAATACCGTAAAAATAATACTATTATGATACTGATTGCATAAAAATTATTTTGCTAAGTCTAAATACAAATATTTTGACACACAGATCACAAAAATCGGTTAAGTAGATAATGTAGGGTTTTTCCATTACAAAGTTAATTTGTAAATTTTTACGTTTTAGCTGTCAAAATGTTTGTATTTTTATATTGCAATTAATATGCAAAAAAAACATATAAGAAATATCCAGCCACTTAAAAATTTCAGTTTAGACTAAAAAAAACTGTTATTCATGAAAAAGGTAAGATTTTACATTAGAATTTGTTTTAATGTGTATTGAAACCATGTAAAATCACATATATTTAAAAAAATTACATTTATAAAACGTATTTCTCAGGGTTATAATAACTAATATTTGCATACCGTTAATATTCATGTCATTGGAGCTTCCAAATTTAAAAAATTCTACTTGGCCTGCTTCACTATAGAATTATTGTAAAAACAAAATTAACGTTACATTTTTTAGCTATCTGAAAAAGATGAGCAGAAAAATAGTTCTATAAAAATGGAATCCACAAAACCAGGTAAGCCAAGTATGGCTCTACGAACGAATGCGCATTTGCAGTCATTTTTCTTCACATCGGAATTCGTTTATTTGTTATAATCCCCTTAACTTTGTTTTATATTTGTCGTGGAAAGTTTTCCAATATTTTCATTTTGTGGAACTCTTATATGATAAAAAATGTTTTATAAAATTATATCGAAATCAAAACCATGAAAAATAATAGTAGTAAAATTAAAGGAACGAAAATAGAAATTTACTTTAATTTTAGAAATCAATAGATATTCCAAGCAAATATTATAGAATTTTTTAACGCGGCGACTTATTAAACATAACTATTTTGAAGACAGCGTATGATTAAATGTATTTAATTCTAAAATTTCCAGAAATATACTACTAGAAACAATATGAGATTCTTGTATTTCATCAACAAATCTAAAATAAATTTTATACTTGTTACGAATGATATTTTTATTCATACATGTAAAAGACAGACTAAACTTTCTGAGCTAAATTAAAAAAGAAGGCATCAGTGGTATTACAAAATAGTATGCAAAAATACACAAAGATGTTAAGAATTAAAGAAAGTGATATTTCCAAACAGTAAAAACTGAATTTCTGACGCTTCATTGAGATCCACCCAGTAGTTCTAAGGAGAATCGAATTATTATTATGAATAATGAAAGAAGGATGATTAGACCATGAATATGAATAGCAATCCAGAATAGGAAGCAATATCGAGTAAACGCGAGTCCCAGAGTTTCTCGTTACAAAATAAATAAATCTGGGAACAAATCCAAGCAAGCAATCTCCATCTAAAAGCCATTTGTAGCGCAATGTGTTTCACCCTCGATCGATGTATCTGGTTTGTGGTGTTCTGAGTAAGACTCATGCACTTTCATCGAAAGTTATAAAAATCTACCTGTTCGCTCCTCCATCATTAAAATATATCGGGGGTTGTATCTGTGGTCTATTACTTAATTATTAAGCTATTCCATATTTTTATCGTTTGGTACACAATTAAAATAAAATAGGTAACGAAATGGATTACAGATTGCTATTAATTCAAATATTTAAAACATTGTAGCAGAACCATTTTGTTGAATCAGTTACAAAATTATTCAATTAAAATCGGTATGCAAATTAAATACAGGATTTTTTTTTTATTCCTTTATCGTCTATTTGAAGCCCATTACCTTGTTGACGAAACTTTAAATAACTCACTTAAATATTACCATGGTATTTGAATGTACTTATTCCATCGTTGAATGAATAAAAAATTGAGACGAGAGTAGCAATTTCTTCTTTCGAGGCGACTAAAACTTTAATTGCTCACAAATTGAAAGTGATCCGCAATGATAAAAACTTGAAATAAACTCTTGGGAACTTTCACTTTATCGCACCCCTCCAGGATATAACTTGAACTACGTTTCTTGAAGCAGCTGGCTCTTTTAAACTTTTATCTCCAATTTAAAGTACACATCATTATTTATTGTTAAATAGAATATTGAAGTGTATTTCATGTGATGTGACTAAAGCAATAACTAATATTTTAATAGAATATTTTTTTATTTTAATATCACATACCCAGTCAAAAAGTCTTTAAAACTAACTGTAAGAGCTTTTTTCCTGTACAAGGTAAAAAAATGTTAAAAATCAGTATATAGAGTGTAAAATGATAAATTTTAAGAACCATTTTCATATTTTTGTACTGTACTAGCAGGTACCTGGGGCTTTACTGGTAATTTCCTACTGAAAAAACAGGGTCGTCATAGCATATTCCTTTTTAATGAGATTCCTTTGGTCTATTTTTTATTGAAGTTTAAGAACCAGTGTTTTAGGGCCTTTAAGTCGGAAAGTGAAACAGTTTTGAAAGGACTCGAATTTCGTTCAATATGTCATAATTAAATATTTCAGTAATAATTAAATATTTTAGGCTACCGTGCAGGAATATCAGGGTCGAAGGTCTTAGCTTTTTATTTAACACATTAACGATGTAATGAATACGCCATTTTGAAACGAAATTTGACTTTGAATTTATGTTCTGTTGAAGTACATATACGCGTATGCAAGTCTGAGAAGCCTATTTCGGTCAAATATGTATACCTATAGCCATTGCAGTTTATTCTGGTCAAGGGTTTTTATGGTCCCAGAGATGCGTCTATTCAGATCCGAACAGAATTAAAATTTGTATAGTTCAATCTTTTTAAATTACAAAACCCTAAATAGTCAAAGCATGAAAGTAAGTTTGTTTATTTATTATGCTTTCATACGTAAACTATTAAACTGATTGTACTGAAATTGTATGCATGTTCTGGATACAATATACCAGTTATTTCGAAAATCACTCTGCGGTAAAGTCCACTGGCCAGTGAACATTTATAAATTTATCTTACGGGTAATGGTGATGGCGACGAGAAAATGTCAAAATAAATGATTTTACACGCATAATAAAATCACATGTTAAAATATGTGAGATAGACTTGCTATAGACTTAAAATTTTGCATGCAGCTTTGGCGAAGCCTGTTACGTAACACTTGTAATGGCATACCCCACCATTATTTTCCGTACAACCACAGAGAATTCATTTTATTGCAAACTTAATCGTGAAAAACTAACAACAATGCGTACTAGTCGTGACGTTTAAAAAAATGAGAATATAATCTTACTTCAGTTTTTAAACAGTAAACATCTACTTAAACTTAAATTGTACACATTAGACACAAGAAGTATCACTAAAAGGTTCAGTTAATCAAGGTTTAAGTTATTACTCTGGGAGATTGCCAAAGATGCGATAAAGAGCAACTTCCCCGAGAGTTGATGTTTGCTCCAAGTTGTCTCTGTACAGATTAAACTCACTTTGCGAGCAATCAAACTTTTATTTCTGTCTCAGGAGGATATATATATATCCTATATATATATATATATATAAGTCTGACATTAAATACAATAAAACCATATTAATGGTTCAAATATTAAAAATAATAAAATTGTACTAATCGTAATAATACTTAGTGACATCTAAGAAATGTAAGAAAGAACAGTTGTACCAATCATAGGAATAAATTATTAGCGTACATGGACGAATAAACGATTAGTTAAACCCGCAGTAACAGAGACTGGCAGTTATACGATACGATAAGTGACAAATGAATGACGTAGCAGCGGCTCGGCGCGGCGTCCCGCAGAGTCCGGATGCGGTCTGCCGGAGGTAAATGGAAAATTCAATAAAACCCAAATCGATATCCGGACAGAGCTGCGTTAAACTGAGTGCCGCAATCTGGCTGCAGACCAGTGTCGAAATAACCTTTTTCTAAATTCCAATTCTTGGAACTTGTGATGGAAATTATTTTTTTAAGTACAATAATAAGTCCAACAGTCAAGGTGTGAGAGCGAATTCACAATTAATAAACACAAAATGTGTTTTATAAATTAGAAATAATCGTACCCTTTACCTTAATAATTTATACCATTATAAAAATACACTATGGTTTTTCTTTAAATCCGATCAGGAAATGCCTTTCATGAAACATTGATATCCGCACTGCTAGTTTTTGGTGCGATGTCATATTACGAGGGCATCTAAGGGAATTATAAACAATAAATAATTCGAATAAAATCGATTGTCAGTAATGAAATTTTTAATTAATATATAACATTACGATCAAAAACAAAATAAAGAGATTGCAATTTTTATCCATAGTTTTTTTCGATCCATCACTAACATTAATATATTCAACTCCTTTCTCGAAAAAATCTACTCTAGTGATTTCATAAACAAACTAGTTTGTGTTCTTAGATCAAGTTCAAATTGGCTCTCGCCTATCTAATACAAACTATTTTTACTTGTGTTACTGCGAATGAGGACACCAAGGTCTTCATGTTAAATATCTTTCATATTCATTCATTTTTAATTTTCATAGGTCCCGCTTTTTCATCTCTCATTGATAATTGCCAATGCATTTCTGTTCATAAAAAACACTTAATTTCTCCATATTAAATAGAGTGAAACAAGTTCTAAATTGCGAACCTATTACATAAGTTTACATAAGTTATAATTGGGTTTGAATAATATGTGCTAGTAAAACGTTGATATATGCATAATTTAGCCTAAGTCAATATAGTTAATTATAAGTTTCAATATTTATATTTTTGAATCTATGCTATTCTGATCTGCGCCAATGTATAATTAGGAAATACTGACTTTTATTATAATTATTTTTAATTTTAGACTAATTTTAGACTAGAGTAGTTTTTAAGCCATGGTATCGCATGTCCTGTTCTAATTTATTATAAACATTGTGTTGGATGAAAGTGAAGAATGTTAACCAACATGCGTTTATATAAATATGCAGATTAAAAAATTCCATCCGCGTGAATAAATTTAACTACAACTTTTGAATCATACCTGAATTATATAAAAACCTAACCAATTTTATCTTTTATCAACATTACGTGAAATCACGAAAATTAAATTTGCTTAAATCATATTCAATCGGAATAGTATGTTTGTTCTTTGTGTACAGCAAAATATGCTATTATTAAATATAGTAATTTTCCACGCTGTACGACATATGATGCCCATTGAATGTATTCAAAGGTATTCAATGAAGCGGTAGCCTTTGACGTTTCAACGTGCCAGACGAGACGTTATAACTTATTTACCACCTGTCGCTCCATTATCTACCACTGTTCCATTCGGGTTATTAAATATGAATAAACGTTGATTCTATTTTGCTATATCAGTACATTAAAAATAATAAAGGGTGATCAACCCAAGCATTGGCATTGGAGTATCACAAATTATTAGTTTTACAGCAAACTTAGAATTAGGAAAGTTACAGTATTTTTTTGTAGTTAATAAATGACAAATTAAAATTTAAAATTCTCCCCCAAGTTTAAAATATGGCATTCGAATTTGAAATTTATTAAGAAAACCCCATTTTTTCTGACAGTTGTGGGCTGATAAAGTAATCTTTACTAATTATTAGTTCTTCATTAAATATTTTCTAATTCTTTTTACTAATTCGTGTATTAATAATTTCATTCTTAAAAAAGGTTACAGTCTCTAGAACTTGCCTATATCTTTCCGTTTTCAGTGAATCGATATTTTATTTCAGTGGATACGGAGTACTCAGAATATGAGTATGTGCTTAGAAAACTCTCAAAGATGACAAAATTGAATTTAAACTCCCCTAAATTGAATGCTTTTCGTCCCAACACGAGGCGGTCAATTTATTGACCAATCCTTTTTTCGTCTAACAACTGAAACTGGTATTTCTATTTTGATGCTCAAGAAATATGGCTATTTTGGGAGAAGATACAAAACTTAATTTGACAGCAGGATGGTTGCAAAGCGACGTAGGTTATAACGCAGAATGCGATTGGTTGGAAAATCACTATGCTCGACTGCAGGATTGTTCACATTTTATCTATTGTATGTTCTGGAAAACATACTGCTTAATTTCGGTCAAAGGACACAATGCCTTCTAAAGAACCTCATATAATCGACGTAAAAGATAAGAGTTGAAAATGAAAAAAAAGTAAAAAAAGTACTACTAACTCTGGACAATTACGACGATAATTTAAACAACACCAATTTAGTATTATTATAACTCATCTGACGATGATACAACTATTGTTGAAAGTGCCTGATGATCAACGTTGAGTAAATCGATCTACGAGTAGAAAAACATTTGAGAAAAAACTGATCATATTTATATTTTAACCCTTTTGATACTCTTCCATTTCGATCTACACCAAAAAGTAGCGCTGCTGACGATTTTCTTAAGAAAAAATTTCTCTATCGATATGAAGACAAACCAGATCGCAAGCTTTTAGAGCGCAAATTGGATCTTGGCCCCTGGACTAAAAGGGGTGAGCTAAATTTTGAAAAAAAATGTTTGACTACGGTTTCCAACAATCACTCAACAAGTGATCTATAGGCAAGGGTCAGTGCAATATTTAGGGGATGGAGAAAGCCAGGTAACCTCATATAGGAATTCAATAACATCTATTTTATTAAAACTGTAGCATATCTCCTAGTCCATGAGGTGCGATATATTTTTTAGCCTTTATTCACCCCACCAATTCGCTCCGAACAAAAAACTAGCGTGGCTGACGAATATTGTCTAAGAGCACAGTATTTCCTCTATCGATTCCATGAAAAACTGTGTTTAAGCAACGCTAATTAACTTCGATTCCAAAACCAAACCAATTTATACAATCCGGTGAATTACTGTTATAATTACCATTTTTTGCGATAAAGCGAGACAGTGTAATTATTTTCATCTGACTGGTTTGATTGTTCATTTATTAAAAGCCCCGAGGAAGAAATGGATTATAACATAAGAGGAAAATGGTTTAATAAGCTGCCATGCCATTATTGCAATCAAGATCTCTTTAAATCTTCTCTGCGCCGTTCTTTTATCTCCTGTCACTGTTCTGAATGTTGTTAAATATTGATTGAATTTACGTATAATTGCTTTCAATTTGATCAATTAATTTGAGCAGTCAATCTATTTCGTGATCAAAATACAATACTCCTACATTAAATACACACAAAAATTATATTTAGTTATATCTAGAATGGGCAAAAATGTAAACAAATATGAAATTCTAATACCGCATTAAGAATTAATGTTGTTAATTTTATCACTCCAACGCGCTAAATATCGGGATGGAGTTGTGTTAATTTAGGGGAAAGGTTTAGAGTAAATGTTGAGGCTGACAATTCATTTTAACTACATTTTTATTATGATTTGTCTTGGAATAAAGATCCTTAGAATAATATTAAGCACGCTGTTTGGAATTTCTTTTCATAATCTTAAGTTCAGGTTAAAAATCTATAAATAGTTTTTAAATTACTCAAGTTAACCCTTAATTAAATTTAGCATTTTTTGTACAGTTTTCCAGGCAAATATCTAACACAGGACAGAAACCCATAGAAACTTCAGCTAATACTACATAGTAACCAGATTATATGTTTTGACTTAAGTGTGGATATTAGACGTTTAAAACTAAAAATATGTTATCTTAACCAATGAAATCAAAAGGAAACGGAGGATTGTAGAAAGCAAGTTTAATAACTACGGGGACATTCTGTAATTATTTAACATTAACATTTTTATAAAAACACATTAAATTCTTCTTACACATTAAAAACCTTCATTCTTCTTGTAAATGATCAAAAATTTTCATAAAAAAAAACTCCGTTGATTTGAACTTATTGTATTAATAATAAATATTAAAACAAGTATACAAATGTTGCCAAATGTAATACAACATATCAAAGGAAACGATATTTATTAACGATTGACAAACAACACACACACACACACACACACACACACACACACACAATATGGGAATAGCTTTAAACAGCATAAGATTTCACACGCTGCACTAAGAGAAATGTGAAATTAGTTATCTACTTTTTTGGCGACGATATAATTTATTATTCATTCGACTGACTGTCGGATTTAAGTGAATCAAGAAACAGAAAATAAAATTGTAGGACAAAAATTTGACCTTTGGATAATGTTAATAATTTATATGAGTCACCCCAATTCCAAAACTCGTTATGTCCACAAAAATCGATGTTGGTTTTTTTGCACTTTCGATAGTTGGTTGCCCTGGTAATACATTTCAGAGGTCTAACAGTTCCAAAAGTAGTTATTTTCTATTTAAAAGTCGCTTTGAAAGCCGAGCACAGTTCCAAAACTCGTCAAGTCCATGGCTAAAAAACTGTTCCATAATCCGTTATGTCCTCACAGTTACTGAACCAAAACTCGTTTAAGTCCTATTGAATTTCACATTTCACACAGTGATTCAGTTCCAATAGTCGTTCTGTCCAAAATAAATTAGACTTATTGGTTTTTTAACATGAAAAAAAAAACAGTCTTACAACTGAAATTAGTATTAGTTTAGTAATATTTGGGCAGCTGAATTTTTATAACAGCTGATTTTGGGTTCTTTTGCAACGATAATATTCATCTATTTACCTTGCTGTGTTCCAAGAGCTGTTTTAGGTTAGTTCTGCAATCTGCATTCTTGAGTAGACTTTTGTCAAATATTTTATTGTTTAAATCGCTAATTAATTAGTTTGTTTATGATGGAGCTTGAAGAAGATGCTGATGATGTTTTTGAAGTAGACACTATAAACACTTGCACCTAAGGGGAAAGCACGTAAACGATTGAAAACTTCAGAAAATTGGAAAAGAAGGTTAGGGCTAAGAGAGAGAGGTGAGTAGGCCTAGGCTATAGATATTATAGGTTACTGATAGCCTGCAAGTTTTTTTAATTTACTTTTTCATTTAATTATTGTTAAGAGCAATCTTTTAAAATACCTCTTTTTTATTGTAGTAATCCTGACATTAAAGAATCATGTACCTGTTTTCTCTTGATTGACCTATAAGCTGAACTAGACTATAAGCTCTGATTCTCTTGTTTAAACTCACTTTGTTGTTGTACCAATTACCAAGCAATGCTTAAACCCTAAACCAAGCATTTGTGGCAAAATCCTGAATATCACCTATAGCAATTTTTATGTTTAATGGCATCTATACAAATCTTACTCTTAAGATGCACAAAATCTATGATTAAAATATTGATGCTGTTATTTTTTGTATTTATACTAGACTATCAAAATATTAAATATTGGGTTTTTTCAGATACAAGTAAAAAAATTCTACCAAAAATGCAACCTGTAACCATAAAGGTGCGGACCATTTAAATGTAAGGAGCTGGAGATGCAAGACGTACGACAGATGCATGAGAGGTTTTACGCTTAATCCAGATCGTCAAGTACAAAATGAATTTATTTTAAAATTTGTGACGGTTGAAAACCCCACATCGCAGAAGAAACATAAGAAAACTTGCAAGAAAAGAAAGGTAAACAACTAGGTATTTCCTAAACAAACAGCGGAATGGTGTTGTCACCAGAGTACAGGTATGCAAAAAAAAAATTCTAGAAGTATTAGGTGTAAGTCGAGATCGTGTTCAGATCATTTTTTGAACAAGGCACCCCTGTAGATAGAAGAGGAGGGGATACAAGGTCTAGGGCTTACTCCAATAAGCGGGAAGCTGTAAGAGCCTTATACAATCAATTAACCCAGTAGAAAAACACTATTGCAGGTCTAAAAAAATGTACACCGGTTTTTACTTACGCAGTGATTTATCAATTGCTAAAACTTTACGCTTGTATAATGAACAATTGTGAACCTGTCAATAAAGTTAAATATGAATTCTTTAGAAACAGTATTTGAAACCGATTTCAACTCAGGCTTTGGATCGCCTGCAACAGACGTGTGCTCTTTTTGCCTTATACACAACGAGCGATTAAAATTGAGTACAGATGAACAAGAAAATACCAATTAAATTGCTGAACTAACCGTAAACAAAGCCAAGGGCTACAGATTTTTTGACAGTCTCCGAAAAATCTGTTGAAGGAGTAAAAGTTTTGTCATTTGACTGCCAAAAAAATCTTGTATTGCCTAAATTACCGGATCAATCCTCTTATTATCTGAGACAGATGTATTATTAAAACTTCACTGTTTGTTAGGGTTCGTCTAAAGATAAAAAGACCAAAGAAAAAACACGTTTTTTTTACATTTGGCTTGGAAACGAGTTCGCTAAAGGATCAGCAATTGACCATCGCTTATGTAATACAAATTTAGATGGAAATCCATACAATCAAGCTTATTGCAGATGGGCTGCGGGGGGCAGAATAAAAAATTCCATTGTTGTAGGGATGGTTTGCACTTGGCTTGCCAAAAATTCGCCCCCCACAGTATCACAGGTGATTCTTATTTTTCGACTCCTACATACCCCCAGATCGAATTTTTGGCCCGAATTGAAAGAGAGATAGGGGCCAAATCGACCATTGTCAACCTGAAGAATATTAAAAAGTGTTTGATGAAGTTGGTACTGTTTTTAAGCTAGGTACAGATCTGGATGTTACATGAATAGAAAAAAAAGCAGTATGCGGCACTCCCAAACATGGAGAAACTCCAGCTGTACCGGATACCGCTAAAACCCGGCTAACTGGCATTTTCAGTTCATGCCAAGCAAGAAAATTATTTTATCAAAATCAAAAAATCCTAGTAACTCAACTATACTTGTTCAAGGCGAGGTTGGATACAATATGGATGTGGGAGCAGCCAAGTCAATCTGTAGAGGTAAATCATGGTGTCAAACTTCACCGGAAAAAATAAATATAAACGTTGTCTTATTGAAAGATGACAAATTGAATGATTTGAAGTCTCTGCTTGCAAATCACTATGGACATGATTGGAACTTGCATCCAAACTTAACTTTCTACAAAGAACTTTTGTCAGAACAAGAAGCTCTTCTACTCAAAGCGCACGAAGACAGCGAGGAAGAAGCTGATGATGCAGATGAAATTCGCGAAGATGATGAAAATGTTTTAAGAGTTTTAAAATATAATGGACTTTGGCGTTGAAAATAATGTTTTTAATGTTTAATTAATTATTATTACAAGTTCATTTTATAATCTTTGAGTAATAAGGTTTTTGATTTAACTTACTCTCTTTATGTATTATATTAGTATATTATAAGTATTATTCCTAGCGACACAATAAGTCCGGCTCATATTGCCACCGTGGACGTGCGGTATCAATATTTACAGAGGCTGTATTGGCTGTCGAGAGAGGATATAGAGAGGACACTCCTGCTTTCAAAACTTTTCAACATTTTCCACCAATGGTCCAAACTTCAGGAAGTAATCGATGTAAGACCTTGGAAACAATTGTAATCGTGCACCATAGTGTACTCTTTTCTTTGTTTGGTGTAGCTACATGCAGATTTCAGTAGTGAATAATGAAGTTTAGAATTTTAGTATACGGTCTTATAAAATAAAAATTGTGTAATAAAAATATTAACTCAACTGATTTTAAAAACTAAAATGCTATACAGTATTGGGATTTCCTTTTTCGTATAAAAAACCCTTTAGAATTGCATATATATATATATATATATATATATATATATATTAATTAGGCGTTCTGTTTATCTGTATGTGACACTTAAAATAAATTAAATTTTAAAATAGCTTTACAAAATTAAAGAAAATGTTGTTAAAATGATATCTGTGTTATGGCCTATATAAATAAAATATGTGTATGTTTTTAATATACTTGATCTCATATATGATTTGCGTTTTTTATAACCTAATGAAATATTTACTAATGAATTGGTAACACCCTACTTGTATAATCTATCCAGCTAGGAAATAAATTTATTAGTTTTTAAAAATGTCACAGTAAAAGGTTTTGTATGTAAACCAATGTTAAACTTTAAACATACATTTCGGTACGATACTCCTATTTTATCATACTTACGTAATTATTTATGAAATTACAATGCTATACTTAAATCCAATACTAAACATTGAAACTTCTAAAAACATTTCTAAAAACCCTATTAATTTCGGCCAGAATCCATTACAGTAGTAATTTGTGTACAATTAAGTTGTACCACGGGAAGCGGAAATATTTAAACATTTGTATAGTCATGAACCATTGAAATTCTACGAAAATTTGATATTGATTTAATTTTTAATTTCATGTTATTATACATGTTAAATGCAACATACACCTGAGAGCTCAGTTCATTTGAATATATTTCCTTACAATTTTCTTCAATAGCTTTACAAAGAGTTCAAACAAACATTAAACATGTGAATCACATGCATTCAAAGTCGGGGGTTTTGCAAACATTTTACAGAACTAATTTCCTTTGCACGTCCAACGGAAGTGATATTGCCAGTGGCAACAAAGCTCGCAATCCAGTATTAATAAGCAACAGCGATGACCCTTTTTCTGAATGAATTTAAAATGTTTTTATAGTCAGTGCTTTGTGTATCTGACGTAAATGAGGTTTTCGTATTGCAATTATTATTCTTCTAAACATAACAATTCCAAATCATAGTTTCAGATTTAAAATATAAAAAATAAAATTGAAACATGTAAATGATTAACAAAATTTTTTCATGAACTAGACCGGCAAAGTTCAAGTTTATGTATCAAAAATAAGACAAAAAAGCAAAAAAGATATAAGTTTTTCAGTATGTTCAGAACTGTAAGCAATTCAAAACATCGTTCCTGAAGTTATGCACATTTGGATATTTATTATTGCAATATATATATATATATATATATATATATAGTATATATATATATAATAAGTACTTTTTGTGATTCAATGTTTATTGAAATTAAATTAGGCTATTGCCACTAATCCAAATTAATGAGTAAATAAAAGTAATTTGACAGGTATTTGGTCTTCCGATCATATGTTAGTTTGGTTATTTAAACACATATGTGAAAGAAAGGCCAGATACAATATAATTGAATGGTAAAAAGTGAGGGCTCTGTGGTTGTAATGGTAGCACATTCACCCGGCAAGACAGAGATCCGGGTTTTCGAGTCCCGGCGGAGCAAGTACTTTTTGTATTCAATGTTTATTGAAATTAAATTAGGCTATTGCCACTTATATATATTAATATATATATATATATATATATATAAGTGATTAAATTAATATATATATATATATATATATATATATATATATACTATATATATATATATCGTCGGTGTTATGTAAAAAGGGCGAATTCACCAAAAGTGTGTTTTTCATGTTTTTTGCCGATTTGGCTTCCTGGTATTAAGATCTATCGATATGTAAAAACGGCATATCTGTAGAATAGTTCGTTCCCTTGGAAACAGCAAATGACAAAGGGCGAATATAATATTGGTTGTGTTAAAAAGGCGAATAGTTCTATTCGCCCTTTTTACTTACCGTAAACAGCCAACTGTCACGTAAAAAGGGCGGAATAATAAGTGTTAAAGGGGGAGAATGAACCAAGTAGTCTTCTTTACACATTTATTACAATATTATTAATTAATTACTATTGTATTAATACGATATAATGCCATAACGTTATAATAGTATAATACATTATATATATATATATATATTATTAATTAGTTTGTTCTTACTCTATTAAATAACACAATTTGTGTTTGTGTTACAAATAAGATTGGCACCCACTGAAACTGAAACAGATGTTGCTAATAAAAAAAAATGTTTCCTGAGCGGACACCTGCAGTCTGAAACTGTACAGTGGTTTAATTACTGAAAAGATTTTTAATTGTGTTTTCAATTATATTTACTTGTGAATTGTAATGATGCAACTTAAGACTATTTAGGTGAGTACACTTAAAGTTGTGTTAGCTTATCATTAAGTAGAAATGATCAAGTTATTAAAAGAAGCCTAGGTTTTGTTAGTTTTTAGGTTAAGACCTATTGTATTTTCCTCTGATCTTTTATAATAACTAAAATACAATCACTGGGCTATTATTGAAGTATTTCTTGCCAGGAATATCTTGCAATCCTTGTGTATTGATCATCAATATATGTCTTGCACTGATACAAGAGTGGTTTGTTTTTATTTCTTGTTGCTTTAACGACGTGTGAAATCTTTCTCGTGAACAAACAGTATTCACATTACTGATGCTCGTATTAGCCAAGGAGGATATTTGCCTTTGAAATGTAATAAATGGTCGCAGCACCCTAATCAGGTTTTTTTTTATTTCAGGCCCAGAATGTTTTACTCACGAGCACAAAAGATTTTGGCGCGGCTTAAAGAACATAATGCAGATAATTTTGTTCAAGGAGTAAACCATGCAATTGAGCAAAATGAACAATTGGCTTTGGAAGTAAAACAATCCAGAAATAATACTTGAAGCGGATACAAATATTTTAAATAATGAAAGTACTAAAGAATTTTACAACTTGCAGCCTGTACAGCCCTCGCCATCAACTTCGTTTAATTAATATGGAAGAGTTGTCAAATACCATCGAACAGATACTAATGAAAACAGGCAATACTTAACCTCTCTGCATCAACATTAAACTTCATTGATGAATGTTTAAGCAATGATTCATTAACAATAAATGAAATTGAATTTGGGCCATTATTTATCATCACCAGGCAATGCTGAGAATTTTGTTGGAAAATGACAGCGTTGACAAAAACCTGCATGAAGAGACTCTGATTAGAAAGGGTTTCATGTGCTATCATTGTTCATAGTTTTTGAAAACAAAAAGTTGTTAAGACAACACATAACCAAACGACATATGGTTTTAGAAGAATCTGAATCAGAAGATGAAATAAACTTGATTCAAAATGATGAAATAGGACTTCAGCATAAGAAACAGAGAAAAATTAACAATCGAAACAAGGCGACTACTATGAAAAAAGCGTCAAGAAAGAAAATGTTTAAGGGTTGCAGGAAAATCGTACGTAAGTGTGAAGGGAAAACGTGATAAAAAAGAAAGAAAAACCCAATTTTTTTTCATGCACCAACTGCCCTCTAAAATGTAGTACCAAATTTTCTGAAAACGAAAAGGGATGAATTTTTCTTAGCATTTTGGAAAAATGGGCGAGGATGAAAAGAATCAAGACAGACAACGACAGTATGTAGCAAGCCAATGTAGTCGAAGCAGAGCCTGAAAGACGTCGAGTAAATATTATTTCTCGAAAAAAAAAAACGCAGCCTCCACTACTACTTAGAAAAAGGATACCGAGCGTGTACGTGTTTGTCGCAAATTCTTTTTCTCAGTTTTTTCAATAACTGAAAAGTTTGTTAAGAGTCAGTCTAGAAAAAAAGAAAGAATGATGTTGGGATTGTGTCAGTAGATGGGAGGGGTAAACAATTCATCTGCCAACAAAATTCCTGCATGGATTGAAGAACATGCTCGTAAGCACATCCTCTCATTTCCTACAGTGGAATCACCACTACTGTAGGAAATCGAGCAATAAGCTTTACTTATCATCTCAATTAAATATTGAAAAAATTGTATACTCTTTATGAGGAAAAATGTAAAGAGGATAACTTAGCAATAACGGTTGAAAATGAAAACTATAACTCAGAAACTATGAAGTCACTGATAAAGGCCTATGTCAAAAATCACAGTACAAAGTTTACTTTTACTTGTATGGTAATCTTAGGTTTCATAAACCTAAAAAAGACCAGTGCAACATCTGCAATCGTTACGAATCATTGTCTGTTGAAGAGAAAGAAACTGAGAAAGACCAACATTAATAAACATTTGAAAAACAAAGAGAGAGTTCGTGAAATAAAAAAGAAAAAATCAATGAGTGTAAAGATAGTAATGGGAGAGAAAAAACTGTTGCTAATTTTGATCTTCAGACAGTTCTTGAGTGTCCTAAAGGCCAAGTGTCTTCTATTTTTTATTAAAAGAAAACTGGCCGTGTATAATTTAACAGTATTTGATCTTACATCCAAAGAAGGAACATGCAACTTGTGGGATGAGACTGAAGGAAACAGAGATAGGAACCTGTATCTTCAATTATATTAAAGACCACCCAAACATAGAAGAATTCTTTTTCTTAAGTGATAGTTGTGGTGGTCAAAACCTAAACCAGTATTTTTCTACTGCACTTTTGCATGCTGTGCGACTAACAAGTTGTCGAGTTATAGATCATGTGTTTTATGAACCAGGCCATTCACAACAAGAGGGTGATGCGATGCACTCTACCATAGAAAGGGCTTCAAAAAACATACAGGTTAATGTGCCTTCTGAATGGGGTATTATTTTGCCAGACTGCAAGAAAGACACCGGAACCTTACAAAAGTTGTGTATTTTAATCATGAGGCTTTTATTGACTGGACTGAATTGGCAAGCACAAACAAAGATACCCAAAGATATAAAACTGTATCTGGTAAAGTTGTACAGTGGAGGAAAATTAAAAATGGTTCAGGTATTTGAAAAGTAAACCAGGTTCAATTTTTTTTAAGTACGAATACAATGATGAGCTTTTTCATGAGATAATAATGAAAAGTGTTGGTAGGCCACATCTTTTGAAATTAGAAAACCTTCCTAAGGCCTACAAAACCCGTCTACCAATATCGGAGCTAAAATTTAAAGACCTAATGGATCTCTGTAAATCAAGAGTAGTTCCCTGTACACCACCACAAGTTTTTTTGAAGAAACTTCCTAAAGAAGTGAAAACCACCAGCCGGAGGGACAAGAAAAAGAAAAAAAAATAAGTGCTTCCTTAACATTTTCCTTTTAGTCTATGTTGTAAATGTTAAGACACTAAAATATTTTTTGATAATGGTGTAATTGTATGGCTCAATAAATTTGTACTTTTTAAAATCTAATAAAAGGTTTTACTTGTTCTCATTTTAAACCATTTTCACCTTGTACTACTACGTAATATTAATTCCATTCATAGTCTCATAAAAAAACTGTATATTAATTGTATTATATTATTAAAAAAGGCAAATACCAACTTGGTTTTATTCAGATTTAGTATGTAAGAAGGGCGAATAAGCCAACATGATGCTAAAAAATATTTTTATAAATTTAAAAATGTAGCTTATTTAATTGAAACTTTGCAAATACTAAGAAAAATATATTTTTTATTTGAATTTAATATTACACATGTGTAGAATGCTATTTAAATAATTTTTTGATAGGTTCAAAATGTTTAAAAAACGCTCTCCTGAAAAATGCCTTTTTGGTTGATTTGCCCTTTTTACATAACACCGACGATATATAAGATTAAATTACACGCACAGTGTTAAATTAAATGTTTATTCTCGTTTTCGAGCTAAAGTTCATTTCTTATATATTTTATATTATTATAATTTTAAACAAATTGGATTTGTCTTTAGTATTAAGGTAAATATGTTAGTTTCAAACCCGATTATATCATCTGAACGTTTGTTTATTCGCTTTTTTTATTGTTCTTACTGAACCAAATAAAATACTAAAAAAGTAAATAGTGTGCTAGATATTTGTCATTTAACTGTTGTGTGATGAAAACTTGGAGAAACAAATACTCACTTTCTTCACTTAACTCATGAAACGCCCGACTTTGAGCGGAACAATAGCACAACACACGCCTCGGCTGCACATAACATTATGATTCAATATTCATGCATTGTGGCCTGAGCCCATACAGTCACTTTGTGGTGTACTATGTTGTTTACAGCTGCATAATTCAGTCGTTTGCTCAACATTTTATCGTATTAGATATTTACAGAGAGAGTGTTCTGACGACACTGCGAGTTGTAAGCTATATAATGGATAGTAAAGACAAACAATTATTTTTTTGCCACAAAAAAATGTTAAATATAACTTTTAATAAATTTGACTTATGATAAGACAAAAATATGGTCTTTATATGGGTTGGATGATGCGGATATTATATTTATTGACGTATCTAGCGGAATGGAGAACACGTATCCAGGTAATCAATAAACGAAGATATTGAACGATTAAACAAGTCAAAGATCGGAGGTTAATTTTGTCCTGGTAGGCTGACGTCAGAGAGGAGGGGAGCATCAATTGGCAGATCAACGGATAGCTCACCGATAATGATGAAGTGGGGGGTGAGGAACGAACTCTGTCCAAGCCTATAACGGGCGATACATAGCTTGTAATAAAGTGTATGATTATTGCCTTGATTATAATTCAGGTTAATCGTTGTAAAATTAAATTTATTCCACAAAATCTGTATTCTACTAGTCTATATCGTGTTTTACAGCTTTGTAATTTTTTTTTTAATTTAACATAATGTAAGATACCACTTTAGATATCAAATAAAGGAAATGCTTCAGGCATGTAACGTTTTAAAGGTGATGAGCTTGAAAAAACAATATATTAACATTATAAGTCAGCCATTAAAGAATTAGATTGTAATATTACTTATTATTAGAGCAGTGGAACTTTTTCTTTCACTAGGTTTCTGCTCGTACATCTGAGAGGGGAATTAATTGAAAGCAACTGCGTATCCAACATTTGAGCCTCCTTTAGAGAAACCATTGCAAATTTGTTACTCAAAACTCATAACATAAATACGGTAGGAAGGGTTGATTCAGTGCGAAAGTTGAGTTCAACTCCAATTCTATATCCGGTCTTCCTGGATTCCTCAGAATAGTACTTGCACTCCACATTCTAGGAGTCAAGTTAGTCAGTGGCAGCGTCAGATCTCACAGACTGGACCAAGCAGAAAGTGAAATAAAGCTGAACTCAACATTCGCAAAATTGGTTATTGTTACTGTTCATAGCAAGTGGCGACAATTACCTTGCTGATACTCCTCTTAGATCAAATGTTCTAAATCGATCACATTTAGTGTGATAAAACATATTGTAAGATTAAAAAAAACAAACTAGAGTACAATATTGGACATAGCACTAATATTTTAGAATCAATTACACGTTACCTAATCGATTCATTAGGGACCGACGACACCTATTGCTAAATTATTTATTGATCAAAAAATGGTAATAGAAACCTTAAGCACTCCGAGATAGATATGCTTTTTCAACTAATTAAGCATTAATATAAATCCTTACCTCCATAGCTTAAGATGATCAAAGAATGGTAATAGAATCCTTAAGCACTCCGAGATAGATATGCTTTTCAACTAATTCGCATTGAATAACTCCTTACCACCATAGCTTATGTTAGGTACAGATTACTCCGCTGCTGCACCGTGCTTTAGGATAGTGTCTTTAAAAACATAGTAGTGAAGTGAATTGTACACATGATGTGTCAATGAGAATACTTCATCACATACATTACACTATATTTTGTAGTCTGCGTGTCTCTGATGTCGAAATGATGCAAAGGGACACGTAGGAGAGATGACCTTGTTTTGTGAGTCTTAGAAATTCTTCACCGCCTACTTGTTTTGGATCTCTTCACCGGGCCGTGGAATTAGGATTCCAGGAGTTAAATTAGTGACAGTATCAGATTTCGGGACGCTATACTAAGCGAAAAAATTTAGCTAAATTCAAAAATCGCATTAAATGAATCCTTCTTACTATACCATATGTTAGCTATTATTAACTTTACTTACTTTATTAGGAACTCAATCTTCCTTAACTCACTAAAGAGAACTTATCAATTTAATTTCCCTTCGAGTTTCACCATGAATTAAACCCGTACTAAACATCACGCACACTGGAGATTCACGTTATGTAGACAGTTGGGTGAGATATTTCGTTCATTTACGTTTGCTCATTTAAAATATCTTTTACACAAGGTTCGTTTTGGAACTTAGAAAAAAAGGGAAGAGTAGGGCTAATACATCATGGTAAAGTATAGCCAGAGTATCTGACGACATTTTGTGGAAAAGGTTTTAAGTGTTTCATTGTAAGGGTTCTCTCGTCTAATGGAAGTGTCTCACGCTCTTTCTGTCTCAACCACCAGTCTTGATACTGCATCGGTATCAGTATCTGTCTACATTGTGTGTAAAGTGTTTCATTTAAGGGTTCTCTCGTCTAATGGAAGTGTCTCACGCTCTTTCTGTCTCAACCACCGGTCTTGATACTGTATCGGTATCAGCATCTGACAACATTGTGTGCAAAAGGTCTAAGTGGTTCATTGTAAGGGTCCTCTCGTCTAATGGAAGTGTCTCACGCTCTTTCTGTCTCAACCACCAGTCTTGATACTGTATCAGTATCAGTATCTGACAACATTGTGTACAAAAGGTCTAATTGTTTCATTGTAAGGGTTCTCTCGTCTAATGGAAGTGTCTCACGCTCTTTCTGTCTCAACCACCGGTCTTGATACTGTATCGGTATCAGTATCTGACAACATTGTGTACAAAAGGTCTAATTGTTTCATTGTAAGGGTTCTCTCGTCTAATGGAAGTGTCTCACGCTCTTTCTGTCTCAACCACCAGTCTTGATACTGTATCAGTATCAGTATCTGACAACATTGTGTACAAAAGGTCTAATTGTTTCATTGTAAGGGTTCTCTCGTCTAATGGAAGTGTCTCACGCTCTTTCTGTCTCAACCACCAGTCTTGATACTGTATCGGTATCAGTATCTGACAACATTGTGTACAAAGTGTTTTCATTGTAAGGGTCCTCTCGTCTAATGGAAGTGTCTCACGCTCTTTCTGTCTCAACCACCAGTCTTGATACTGTATCAGTATCAGTATCTGACAACATTGTGTACAAAAGGTCTAATTGTTTCATTTTAAGGGTCCTCTCGTCTAATGGAAGTGTCTCACGCTCTTTCTGTCTCAACCACCAGTCTTGATACTGTATCAGTATCAGTATCTGACAACATTTTGTACAAAAGGTCTAATTGTTTCATTGTAAGAGTTCTCTCGTCTAATGGAAGTGTCTCACGCTCTTTCTGTCTCAACCACCAGTCTTGATACTGTATCGGTATCAGTATCTGACAACATTGTGTACAAAAGGTCTAATTGTTTCATTGTAAGGGTTCTCTCTCGTCTAATGGAAGTGTCACTTTCTGTCTCAACCACCGGTCTTGAAACTGTATCGGTATCAGTATCTGACAACATTGTGTGCAGAAGGTCTAAGTGTTTCAATGTAAGGGTTCTCTCGTCTAATGGAAGTGCCTCAAGCGCTTTCTGTCTCAACCACCAATCTTGATACTGTGTTGGTATCAGCATCTGACAACACTGTGTGCAAAAGGTCTAAGTGTTTCAATGTAAGGGTCCTCTCGTCTAATGGAAGTGTCTCACGTTCTTTCTGTCTCAACCACTGGTCTTGATTCTGTATCGGTATCAGCATCAAGTGTATATGTAATTATATCCCTTTACTAAATTATATTACATTAATATTATTTAAATATTCTTACCAATAAAAATCAGTAATTTTCTGTCGAGTCATTACCAGTATGGTGATAATTGTTTTAGCACAGTATGGTGATAATTGTTTTAGCACTCCATAAACATAACTATTGATTTAGACTCTTGCGAACGTTTACTTACACTGGACATCCCACAAAATAAGTCCAGAACATTATTCAGATAAAATATATATATATATATATATATATATATATATATATATATATATATATATTATATCAGCAATGTTTAAGACGTTTTTAGAATAAATCATATAAATGCTAAAAAGTCTTAATTCGGGTACAGGGTGATATGTTCTGGGCCTCAGAATCCGACATGGAGTAACTTGCCACGGCACTCCAGAACCTGTTATGAAGAGGCTTGTTAATGTCATCGAAGCTCGAGATTAATTGAATTGTCACGGCACTCACAGAACAACATTGAGTGAAATTTTACGGCGCTCAGAGTCCGACATTGAGTAGTATGTGAGAGTCTTTCATTTAGTAGAATATTACCTCACTCTCAATCCAACGTTGCGTGGGATGTTCCGATACTCAGGGCCCTCCACTGAGTAAACTAACGTTGAGTGGCATTGAGTGAACTATAACGGTTCTAACAATTAAACATTGAGTGAATTATTACGGCATAGTCCATCATTGAGTGGAATGTTACAGACTCAAAGTCCGACATTGTGTAAGGCTGTCAGAGTTTGGCATTGAGTGAACTATTATGGAACTCACAGTCCAACGTTGAGTAGACTGTTACGACACTCAATCCGGTATTGAGTGAACTATAACGGTTCTCACAATTAAACATTGAGTGAATTATTACGGCATAGTCCATCATTGAGTGGAATGTTACAGACTCAAAGTCCGACATTGTGTAGGCTGTCAGAGTTTGGCATTGAGTGAACTATTATGGAACTCACAGTCCAACGTTGAGTGGGCCGTTACGACACTTATGGTCCGGCTCTGATTTAAGTAACGTTGAGTGAACTGTTACGACAATCAGTCAGAAATTGAGTGGACTATTACGTACACTCAGTCTGGCATTGAATGAATTATTACGGTACTCAAAATCAAAAATTGAGTGTATTGTTACACCACTCATAGTCCTGCATTAAAACACCATCATTGGGTTAAAAAAATACGTACCATTTTACACCTTAAAATACTGGGACATTTAACTAACGAAAAATACTTTCCAAAGCAGCGTTCCAAGTGATTATTTTAAAACGGTACATTTGATATAGGTTTGACAGGGTTAATTGAATAGAATTCATTTATTACAAATATATTTATTATAATGAAAATGTATTTCTAACATTTACATCACTTATAAAAATAGTCCCTTTAGTAGCACAATGATCAGGTCAGTAAATTAGATAAAAATCACAATAGTAATTTTGTGCTTGCGGGTAAAACCTCATACTTGGGTAGAGTAGGGTGTAAAGGTCAAGTTATATGTAAACACTATTTCCTCTCAGGAGCTGACGAAATCCATACAGTGAAAAAATTTAAAATAATTATAAATCCAATAGTAAAATTAATGTTACTGATTTTATTGGTATTTGATACCAGATTACAGTAAAAATATTACAATTATTCAGTTAAAAGCTTATATATAATGTTTAGCCATAAGCTTATAAGTTTGTTTATTAGAATTTCATAAAATACAAAATGCAACATTGATTGTTCCGATGTTTCTATTCACTAATAGGAACATCGGAACACATGAGCATCACTATAATGTTCATTGATGGCCACGAGCGGAAAACCCTGTTATGTTAATTGTATTGTATTGTATTGTGCTTCTGTATTTAAGTCAAATTATTACTACAAGCCCTACAGTTACTTCTTAAACGACAGTAAAAAACTAATCGTTATTTATACAACTTAATTCTAGAAAACAGTTTACTCGACTCTCATTTACTGCGCTATCAAATAAAAATCTACACTAAATAAATTCTAACCTAAATATCTATTAAATGTCAGAATGACAACTTATAAAGATTTATTGAAAAAAATTATCTTTAGTAAAATTATTACTGGAAAATAAGTTGAAAAGACTTGTATTGAAACTTTCGTAAAGTACGAGTAAACTGTTTATACCACTGATTTTACGACCTTGTAAAAGGCTTACAAAATGTGTGTTACTTCATACTTAACACAATGCGTTGTGATTAGGGCGAAATGCACAGATAAAAATTAAAACACGAGCTATGAAAAGCTGGTAAAAATATATCTTAAGGTGTAGTCCAGAATAAAAAATACTCGATTTTAGCATAATCAGTAAGCAGCCTTGGAAATGCTTATTGGTTGAAGATAGCTCATGGAAGAATCTGTAAATTTTCAATGGTTCTGCTAAGCACTTTTTAATGCATTTTGGAGTTATTACAAAACCTATTTACAACATAGGTGTTTTTGTTATGAATTAACTTGATTTAACCCAAAATCGAAGATCGTAATGAAAAAAATTTGAAACAACTCTAGGAAAAGGTAATTGGGAAACATTTTCTACATTCTCATACATTAATGAATAGTCAGCGAAAATTAATATTGGTTTTTAGATCATACCTAATAATGTTTGAAATGGAGAGATAATATTACTTGTAGAATTCTTTAATGAGATAGATAGTCCAGAAATTTTTGAGTAAGTATAGATTTTGAATTGATAAAAGATAAACTCTATTTATCTATGTCAATAAAGCTGTAGAAGGTTATCAATTCGCTTCGTAACTCAATGAAAGCTTCTTTTGGCACATTGTAAGTGAAGAAGACTTTTCCAAACGTGAAAAACAAAATAACTAAGCAATACAAAATGTTAAAATACACCTTTAAATCTGAACAATTCCTCAAATAACCCATCAGTCTTTTATTCTACTTTGTAAAGGATTTACATAGCGAATTGGTTCAGGATAAATAAGCAGGTACACGAGTGAAACTGAAAGCGTGGAGGAGGCTACGAGCAGACGTCCAGACTGCTGGGAAACCCGTAGGGGATCACCTGATCCTCTTGACTGTTCAGTTTAGTGTCCATCGCCAGTTCCCGAGCAGGGTCACCTAAAGATATGAAAACCGCGTGGTTACAAGTAGATGTCCCGACTGCTGGGAGTACGGGATCATCTGATCCTCTTGACGGTTCAGTTTAGTGTCCAGGGTCGCCAGTTCCCGAGCAGGGTCACCTAAAGATATGAAAACAGTTGTATATGTAACACTATAAGCGTTGTTACAAGTAGATGTCTCGGCTGCCTGGGAAACCCGTACGGGATCATCTGATCCTCTTGACTGTTCAGTTTAGGTGTCCAGGGTCGCCAGTTCCCGAGCAGGGTCACCTAGAGATATGAAAACAGTTGTATATGTAACACTAGAAGCGTTGTTACAAGTAGATGTCTCGGCTCCTGGGAAACCCGTACGGGATCATCTGATCCTCTTGACTGTTCAGTTTGGTGTCCAGGGTCGCCAGTTCCCGAGCAGGGTCACCTAAAAAAATCAATTGTACCAAGATGGGAAGACAAGTACATTTATATCACTAAAAGCCTGATTACAAGTAGACATCTAGAGTGATAAAACTCCCATATAAGCTTAGTTCCTTGAACTTTCGGTTTGGTGTCCAGGATTCCTGAGGAGCTTGTTAGCACAGCGCTGGAGACAAGGTGCTGTTATCTGTTATCTGCAATTCCTGAAAAAGATAACTGTGAGCAAACCCTGCTATATTAAAATAGTAAGACCCTTCGAAATGAATCATAGAAATTCTACATCAGTTACCATTTATGGTTCATCTCAGCGTTGAAAAATATTTTGAAAACAGGGGTAAATGAAGATCTAATGAAGAGCAAATTTGAGACTACATAGTAGTACATCTAAAACCGAATGAGATGTTACAATTTGTATACTATAAATATGATGAATGAAATGAGCAATCCTTCGGGAAACAAAATCTCGAAAAAGAATAGGTATTTTCCTGCAGTAGTCGATGATCTACCATATTGAATACAATGGGATTGTGTATGTTTCATTATTAAATATTGCATAGGTTTTTATTCTATTATGTATCGTTATTGGCTTATTAGTATGGCGCGGGGGACTAGTTTTTACTCCATTGAAGAGTAAATTTGAGTTAAATCTCATGGTTAGCAAGGAAATAAAAGCACTGATTGTGGTTTCCAAAACCGAATCAAATTTAAAATGTGTCGAAAAAAGGGATTACTCTTGAAAGAAATCTGAAAATCTGCAGAAATGTTAATTTAAGAAATTATTACAGATATAGGCTGGTGGTTTTCCAATCATCAAGACAATTTCAGATTGTATAGAGAATGCCATATACGAACATATTAAATGCAATGGGATAGAAAAATATATTTCTGTTGAATATTAAATATAATCTTATTTCATCCCACATACAAGAATAGTTTCAACAACGTGGTATGGTGATAAGGAAAGTGAACCAAAGAAACAAAAGAAGGGAAACGAGCATGACTACACAATTGAGTTAGATGTTCAAGGTGAACAATGAATAACATCAAATTTTAAACGTGTCTAAAAGAGAATAAACATTAAATAAATCGTAAAATCTTACATCCAGACATCAAGACATCAGCTTGTCCTAGAGGATGGCAAGAACGAACTTATTTAAAGCAATGAGACTAATATATGTTTCAATGCCAATATTTATTTTTAATTGAATATTATTATTATTTGTGAGAATATTATATATAACTATCTAGATTTCCACATTTTATAAAAATTTTCAACTTAAAATCCCAGTTTCAAATTTATGTAATGATTAAATTATCAATTATTCGTTTATTATATTGTAAACATAGTGAAGTAGTTCTGCTCTTCCACCTAATTAATCAGTTTGTCATTAATATATTTACTTCCATTAATTTATTTTTCTAATCCGTTTTTTTTAACTAAATTAAAAATCTACGAAATTGTAATTGCTAGAGCGAATTTAAATCAACAGAAATGATTGGACTACTACAATTTGTTGGTTCATGGAAATTACTTTAGATAGAGGTAGTTGTGAACTTTCTTTCTTAAAGCTCGCTTCTTTTGCTACACATCTGGTTGAAATAATTACCAGAAACTCTTACATCTCCTACGGACAATACTTTATGTATAGCAGTAAATGATGACTGTATGTGGGCTACCTGTGAGACAGCTATCGTTGCTATGGTAACTGGAAGAGTCGCCCAGGATGGTTGTGTGGACATCGCCGTTCTGCAACCACTCCGTACAGTCCCAGTGGAATCCTGCAAGTGAACACGTGATCAACATATATAAGATATTACAAGGTTTACAACATTTTTGATAACTAATACATGTTATTACAAGTTATACTTTGGAATTTTGGAAGACTCGTTTTAAGTAACTTTTGTGAGTATTTGAGTTGTATTAGTTTGATTTTTGTTCAAAGACACATAGGTACAGCTTTCTTTGTTTATTTGGGTAACTTTTGTGGAGAAAATATTTATTTTCATTCATTATTTTCGAAGTGTTTTTTATTTTCAGGCCAGATGTTGGTTTATACAGTTTAGTGTGTGACTTTTAGTTTTTCAAGTAAAACAAACTTTTACATAATTCGATGTAAACCTTTTGAGTGGTTACCAATACACAATTTTAGTTCTTTAATAAATGTGCAAACATAAAACCCCTACTTAAATTAGTTTAATGTAATTTCTATTTTAATTTATACAAGCAATAATTTACCACAAAATCAATAATCTTTAGAGCTTTTAGATTAAAATTATTTCTTTCGATTAACTCCTTGAATAACACTAGTCAGTATAAATATCAGTATAACACAAAAATACTATTTACAATCCAACTACTAATGGATTATAAATAGTATTTTGGTGTCTGACGCTTAGTTTTGGGTGAGTCTAAGATAAAGAATTAAGGTTGCTAAAATTTATTTTCCAAATTATAACCCGTTTTATAACCCCCCATTCGACCTTCATCGAGCCTTGAACGCGAATTCTTTCTAATGGGGCTTACCGATATCAGTTTTATAAAACCTACAATAAAATTAGGTACACATAACCAATCGGATACCATAATATGAAAAATTGGTACAAGAATATTAATGGGTAAAACAGCGAAAAGGCTTTGCATTCTATTGACATAAAGGCATATATTTAGATAACGATACTTCAGATATATTCAGAAATACGTAAAAAGTCTGGCTTGACAAATGACATCCGGACAAGCCGGAGATCATGTTTGCGACTCAATAAACGGACCAGGTTTGTAATACCGCCATCACTGTTCTTGAACTACAGCTCACATTACATACAGATTCCGTCTGGCTTGACACATGACATCCGGACAAGCCGGAGATCCTGTTTGCGACTCAATAAACGGACCAGGTTTGTAATACCGCCATCACTGTTCTTGAACTACAGCTCACATTACGTACATTACGTGTTTTACCCATTAGATTCCGTCTGGCTTGACAGATGTCATCCGGACAAGTCGGGGATCCTGATTGTGACTCAACAAACGCATCAGTTTTGTATTTCCGCCATTACTGTTCTTGAACTACAGCTCACATTACATACAGATTCCGTCTGGCTTGACACATGACATCCGGAATAGCCGGAGATCCTGTTTGCGACTCAATAAATGGACCAGGTTTGTAATACCGCCATCACTGTTCTTGGACTACAGCTCACATTACATACAGATTCCGTCTGGCTTCACACATGACATTCGGACAAGCCGAAGATCCTGTTTGCGACTGAATAAACGGACCATGTTTGTAATACCGCCATCACTGTTCTTGAACTACAGCTCACATTACATACAGATTCCGTCTAGCTTGACAGATGTCATCCGGACAAGTCGGGGATCCTGATTGTGACTCAATAAACGCATCAGTTTGGTAATTCCGCCATTACTGTTCTTGGACTACAGCTCACATTACATACAGATTCCGCCTGGCTTGACACATGACATCTACAAAAGCCGGAGATCCTGTTTGCGACTCAATAAACGGACCAGGTTTGTAATACCGCCATCACTGTTCTTGGACTACAGCTCACATTACATACAGATTCCGCCTGGCTTGACACATGACATCTAGAAAAGCCGGAGATCCTGTTTGCGACTCAATAAACGGACCAGGTTTGTAATACCGCCATCACTGTTCTTGAACTACAGCTCACATTACATACAGATTCCGTCTGGCTTGACACATGACATTCGGACAAGCCGGAGATCCTGTTTGCGACTCAATAAACGGACAAGGTTTGTAATACCGCCATCACTGTTCTTGAACTACAGCTCACATTACATACAGATTCATTACATATATATATATATATATATATATATATATATATATATATATATTCGAAAAGGTTTTCATTAGAAGGCTTGAAGGTTTTCTTGAACAGTTTGAAATTCTTAACCCTGAGCAGTACGGATTCAGGAAAAATAAATCGACGATTGATGCTGTAACAAAACTCATTGACTGTGTTGTTGATGGCTTGGAGAGGCGAGAACAAGTGCTCAGCATATTTCTCGACCTTTCAAAGGCCTTTGACTGTGTGCATCATGGGACATTGTTGCATCAGTTATGGACATGTGGTGTTCGAGGTCAGCCGCATAAATGGCTTTCGTCATACCTCAGTGGCAGAGAGCATTGTGTGCAGATCGCGAACACCCTGTCAGGCAAAGTAAAAATGCAGTACGGTGTTCCCCAGGGTTCAATTTTGGGGCCCATACTTTTTCTCATTTACGTCAACAGATTGAATTCATCAATTCAAAATGGAGAGGTGATTCAATATGCGGACGATACGACTCTCTGCATCAGATCAAGTACGAAACAAGATCTTGAGATCAAAGCCTTTATTGAACTAAACGCATGCATCGAGCACTTTTCAAAGATAAATCTAAAAACTAACTATGCCAAAACTAACGTAATAAAATTTTGTCTCCGTCAACAAGAAGACGAATACAGACCAATTGTGATGGCGGATGAAGCTATCTTAGATGAAGCCGAATCCACCAAGTTTCTGGGGATGTACCTGGACAGGGGACTGACCTGGAGCGATCACATTGACAGAGTTGGCTCAAAGGTTGCCTCAGGCACTTATGTCTTACGCAATCTAGCAAAATTCTGCTCGTTTGATGTACTGAAAACTGCCTACTTTGGCATAGTACATCCACATTTGACCTACGGTTTGAGACTATGGGGCAGCTGTTCTAAATACAAATTTGACAGAGTATTTAGAACACAAAAGAAAGCTGTTCGAATAATTTCGAAATTAAAACCCAGAGAGTCGTGTAAAATTGCCTTCAGGGAGCTTGGATTTCTAACCTTACCCAGCCTCTATATTCTCGACGTTACCCTGTACTGCCGATTCAAATGTGAACTGGTTCAGGGCAGGGACGTCCATCAGTACGATACCAGAGGCAGGAACAATTTCAGGACAGAACAGCATAGAACGGCTATGTTCGAACACTTACCATCTCAAATGGGTGTCAAGTTAATCAATAAGCTCCCTGGAGATCTCAAACGAATTAATGAACCCAAACAATTCAAATCTCGATTAAGACACTTTTTGTTGTCAAAGGCATTTTACTCCGTTGATGAGTTTACGATGGGCCGCTGGGATGAAAATTAATATTTTATTATTATTATTCTATTTATCCTTTTCTGATATCCAAAACATGCAAAATACAATATATTGTTAGGTTCACACATGAGTATGTGGAATTAACTGTGCCTATGTTAAGATAGGTTTTAGTTTATAGATTTTTAAATCCAAATGTTGAAATGACGCTTGCAATGCAATTTTGTTAATTGTTTTACTGCAATAAAGAATTATTATTATTATTATTATTATTCCGTCTGGCTTGACACATGACATCCGGAATAGCCCGAGATCCTGTTCGCGATATCTATTTTATTCTATTCTTTTCTATTCTACATACAGATTCCGTCTGGCTTGATACATGTAATACCGGCCAGTATTTGTAATACCGCTACTACTGTTCATAGTAGAACATAAATTAGTAATATAAGTGCCTCATTTAAAAATTAATGTTAAATATAGCTAAGATAAAACGGGCTAGTTACTATTAGAGTTAAAGTGAGAAATGCTTATTAAAAAACATATAAAAAATTTGTATTAAAAGCATACAACATTAACTAAAAGTAAAATCTGTACATTTTTTATCCGTTTAACAAAAAGTATTAAGTAGAATACGAATATAATAGTAGCGGTATTAATGCTTTCAAGTCAAGCTCAAACTTGGGAATAGCAAATACTAATTAGTAATATAAAATTTCGGTAATTTTCTACGTACCTCACATTATAATCCTAACTCTTCCTGTGTTACCGATTCCATTAACGGTTTTCTTTCCATTTAAATTATCCATAGTTGATTAATTTGTTAAGATTAATCTTTATTTTTTATCCAATTGTAATAATATTATTGTTTATTGTAATAGAAGTGTATAGCCAATAATTACTTCAACTCGATGAAACAAATATAGGTCGACGATATACAATATTACCAGTATTTTATGTTAAAGTCACCAACCAAATATCAATTCGAGAGTAACTGTAACTATGAATAATATTGGAGGAAATAATAAAATGTCATTATATGGACGTATAATATTGTAGGCCATCCGCAGTATTTGGTATTTTAAATTACAATAAATTAAAACTTTTCATTAATGTCACGTGTACAGTAGTTATCAAAACTGACACTGAAATAATATTTAAATGAGTTTTATGTTTATCTAGATAATGGGGTAGATTAATACCTTAGGTTTGCACAAAAAGAATTGACAGATATACACTTGCAAAGTAATTAGTATTAAATACTTATTCATTAAAAACACTATTCAAATTGTAAATTATGTTTTATTTTCCTTCATTTTCATTGAAAATCATTTATACTTACCTCCAATCGTTCTTGTATCATCTTCTGCGGGTATAACCTGGTGTAGGGGGATGTCTGCAGTTTGTTTTAAATCTAAAAAAAACAAAAGTTACACTTAAGTAAATAACGTAATTATCATAACTGTACAGGGTGCTCTTTAGAAATGTTATTACGCGTCTGATCGAGCATTGAGGAAACAGTGAATATACATTTTAAATTTATATTATAACAGATGAGTTTTATTGTTTGTATTATTAGAATCAAAATTTTTTACATAATCTATATTTTAGAAGTTATCAATAATTATTTACTTATATTATACAGCTAAGAACTAATTTGTGTACGTCTTTAAATTAAAAAAAAGACTTTCCATACCTATTTTCTTTGAATCTAGTGTAAAATGGCTAAGAAAAATGAATCCATGAGACTTTATATAATAAACTTCAAATTATTTTGGACGATATTTATATTTATTGAACATATATGTAAAATATGGGTCAAAATGTTCAGTATTTTAAGGCATGTTTTATTTTAGCTTATATGGCTTTTTATGAAATTCAGCATCATAGTTTTTATAATGAACACAAATTTTAACCCGTATTTTATAACTTTCAGAAATTTCCTTACTCATAAACCTTGTTAGATCAACATCTGCATTTAGGTAAAATTACATACTTTGGACCAATAATAAATTTCTAAAAATTACCAATTACCCATACACAGTGAGACGGACCGAAAAATAAGGAGGCCCGATATTCATTTCTTTACACGTGACTGTTTCTAGGTTGAGTATTTTCTGGACACCCTGTACATACGTACCGTTGTTGATCTTGTGATGAGGACTCATGAGGTTGCGCCTGTAGTCTGGCGGCACGTTGTCTGACTCCGCTGTCCCTCTCTCGGCGTTGTTGAGCGCCACGGCTGAGAAAACCTCGTTGTTAGAACTGCACGTGTACGACGTTGGCCTGGAGGGCTGTTCCAACATCACCAGGATTTAAAATTTTATAAAACATCTTTTATAAAACATTATATTAATATCCAATTTTTATATCAGGGAAAATAAATTCATTTTCGAAGCTGTTCATGTTTAAGCTCTTAGCTAGGCTGACTTCCTGGAAGTGAAAAAATTTTCAATTTAAGGTAAAGTAATTTGTTCCAAAGTAAGACTGATTAGCAAGCAAATTTATCCTGGTGAATTGATTAATTCTAAATGGTGTGTTTGGGCTATGATTGTTTTTTAATTTACATTTTATTCCAAGTGATTTATCCAGAATGTCTGGGTATTTTATACGCTGGTGCTAAGGCGAGATCTAATAGCAATTCTTCTTCGCGAATTTTTCGTAATCCTCTAAGTACTTTCCCTTTGGGTTTCATTAGTTTGATTTATTTAATCTCCTTTTTGTCTAATGAGTGATGATTGTAAGGTCGTCTATTATTTTTCGGTAGGATCGTTATATATTTTTATGTTACTGTTTTTATAAACTCTAATATTCGTTCGTTATATTGCTTTATTTCCATTATTACAAAAGCTTGGCTGTCTCCGGCTTAGTTAACATGTAATGGTGAGTCATTGTTTATTCTTTTTTTAGTATTTACAGTTTGGGTTCTTTTATTTAAATATTAAACTATCATTTTTGGGACCTTTTTTAAGGATTCGTTTAGTTTGTTATCAATTACATGTCTAACATAATTTTTAGTTTCAATTTTTAATGGAATTTAAGGTGGTTTCAGCGTTTGAGATTTCCGAAATCTCTCAGATAATAAATTAAAATAATTGCTTTGGTTTCTGCATTTTCTCACTTGTCTGCACTTAAGAAGTATTCTGGAAACGTAATATGATTCTTTCACCACATTTTCCCAATCAGATTAAAAAAAAACCTCCCTCCAATTCGAGGAAGGAACAGGATTTTCGAGAGGATATTCCAAAGCTCCTCGGAGACACAAGAAAGAAGAAATGTGCAAATTATGCGTGTCCATAAAAAATACATTTAGATTAAAATCTTAATCGACGTTCAATGTTACCTGTGTAACCTGGAGGTTACTGAGTTTGGAGGTTCTCTTGATGACGTGATTCAGTTCCGACTTGTCCACCCTGTTCCCAGGACTGATGCGGTGGCAGCGTCTGCAACACGACAGTACAGAATTTAGTCGGTTGATCCTCACATACAATATAAATCAAATCAACAACATGACTGTCATACAATACTTTTACCTGTAGAGGACGAATACGAGTACAAGACACGAGACTATGAGGATTGCCACGACGATCGCCACCAGCTCCTCCCAGTGGATGCTGGCGGTGACGGCGGGAGGACAAGAGTGAGAGGGAGGGCAGGAGGGGGGTACGCAGATGTAGCCCCCTGGGGCCCCCGCCTGGGGCATACATCCCTGAGGAGGAGGACACCCACAGTCGCCGCCCGGGAGAATCTCCTCACAGTATTCACCTGCAATGTAACACCGCAAATTAGAGAGAGCATTTAGTTACAAGGAAAACCCACACAATTATTTAAAAAAATAGGAGTTCACTAAACTATGTATCACGTAACGAGCTTTGTTAAGTTACATGCTAAATTTAAGTCTAAAACTTTCATTTTCAAAATGTCCTGCAAATAGATCTTGAAGTCAAACATTATACAGAAAATCGCTTGTTACCCCTCCCCACCTCCGGGTAACAAAAGAGAAATTGTGCCAGCTAATTTCAAGTTTCATGAGAAATTCTAAGTTTACAGATGAAAACTTTCACGAGATATCTTGCCATCGTTTTTTTTTTTTTTTTTTTTTTTTTTTTTTTTTTTTCATTAAATTAGGTTTCTTAGCAATGTTCAAATTGTAGTTTCTGTGAACTAGGGAACGTACTAAATCGCAAGAGTGAACTGAAATCACATGTTAAAATCTCATATAAGTGTACTCAGTTTATTTACAGATTTATTGATCCTACTATTTTCTCGTTGCATGGTTACCCACAAGGCCAATGTACAAATTTTCACTGAGTGACATGCACCATAGTCGAACTCAGTGTTACTCGTATACACATGAACCTACATATAAGATTTCGATTTTGTTGGTCAGTTCGTTTCAAGATATCGTGCGAACAGGCGGAATGACTGAAATAAAATTTTTAGTCCCCAAGTTAGATAGTTTTAGCTAACGCTCAGCCAACTAGCAGTATAAGTAAGTTTAGAATGATAAACTGACCTCCATAGCCGAGGTTGCAGGCGCAGTAGAGTTGGTGGGAGTGGCCAGGACACACGAAACTGAGGTGGTCTGTGGCCACTGTGAACACCAAGTCCCGCTGTATCTGAACCTTCTGGCGGCAGAGAGCGCCGTTGTGGCAGTCGCATGACCAGTTGGCCCCGCTCAATCCAGCGGACTGTAGAGCCTCGCTGAGCACCGCCAGCTCCACCCCCTGGGTTACAAAACTTTAGTTACGCCCTGAGTAATACAACAATACCCACAAGTTTTACTGACAATGAATCGTACTGTAGAGCCTCGCTGAGCACCACTAGCTCCACCTGCTGGATTAAAAAACTGTGGTTACGCCCTGAGTAATACAACAATACCCACAAGTTTTACTGACAATGAATCGTACTGTAGAGCCTCGCTGAGCACCGCTAGCTCCACCTGCTGGATTAAAAAACTGTGGTTACGTATTGAGTAATACAACAATACCCACAAGTATGCACTGACAATGAATCGTACTGTAGAGCCTCGCTGAGCACCGCGAGCTCCACCTGCTGGATTAAAAAACTGTGGTTACGCATTGAGTAATACAACAATACCCACAAGTATGCACTGACAATGAATCGTACTGTAGAGCCTCGCTGAGCACCGCGAGCTCCACCTGCTGGATTAAAAAACTGTGGTTAGACCCTGAGTAATACAACAATACCCACGGATTGCACTGACAATGAATCGGACTGTAGAGCCTCGCTGAGCACCGCGAGCTCCACCTGCTGGATTAAAAAACTGTGGTTACGCATTGAGTAAATAAAACAATACCCAAAGTATGCACTGACAATGAATCGTACTGTAGAGCCTCGCTGACAAAAATGCAATACTGACAGTTACTTGCTACGGGATCATGAATTTGATTGTTTTTTAGGAGAAGCCGATCCCCTTTTAAGACTTACTCTGCCCGTCCTCATGGACCACTGGCCTGTGCGATGATGTTATCAAACAGAATAGGGGGAAGAGTCGATACAGTACAAGGTTGATGGTACTGATAAAAAGTGCAACGGTCACATATAGAATTCGAACCTGCGCTATCTCTAACTCAGACTCAAAACCCAACGTCTGAGACCGCTCGGCCATCGGCACTCCCAATATCTGTCCTTTTACAAAAATTTCAAATGGTGCTGTGGAATTTTTGCACACCAAGCATTCCAAATAAACATTGTATGGTATTGGATTTAAAAGCCTTGGGATTTAAAATAAATTATCATTGTTATGGCAAATTTCATAGACAAAACAGATTTTCTAGTAATTGCAGGAAGTGTTTTGAAAAGGCCCTCTTACTCAGCGGTTTGGCGCTGACATGTAGAACACTTCGATACCAGTGATCGCTACGACTAGCTTTTTCGTTACCATCAATATATATTGTGATAGCGGCAAACTTAGCTACTAGCGCTGATCGTCTATCGACACTACTGACTATCAAAGTTCGCTATGGTCTTGGAAGGAAAATTTAAGAATATGAGAATGAAGATAATTATAATTTGTAAATTATGTATAACAGATTCACTCAAAATATGTACTCGTAATTGTTGACTCACCCCAGTGATGGTCAAGAGTATGTCAAGGTCACCGTGAGCCACAGCTTGCAGACTGGTCAGTGACACCTGCCTCAGCAACGCTGACTCCAGGAGCTGCACCAGGCTCTTCCACTGCCGCAGCACGAAGTGATGGGCCGTCATACTCCGCAACCTGAAGCAGTGGGACATTTCATTATGCTACAATAATTGTAACGCCAGACGTTTGATGCTTAATTCATAAATATTTCACTACATTTTTCGTAAAAATTATAATGGTAATGTTATTTTTAACATCAAAGTATAAAATAACTCCAACAATTTCATTAACATATTAATTATGTTTAACAAATTTTTCTTCATAAATGGATTTTTTCACACGACATACTTAAATGTGATTGAATTCAAACAGTTAAATCTGTATTTAATTCGTTGATGTTTTCCTCATATCGACATATTAATTTAGTAATTTATCATTATTAACAGCTCTACAGAATCTTGTGGGCGAGCATCATCTCTGTATCAGTTAAATCTGTATTTAATTCGTTGATGTTTTCCTCATATTGACATATTAATTTAGTAATTTATCATTATTAACAGCTCTACAGAATCTTGTGGGCGAGCATCATCTCTTATCTGCTCCACCACAATAATGAGCACAATAAGGCCATTGCGCCCTGCGACCACAAATAGGCTAGATCCATCTACTAAATGGTATCCTAAAATGTTACCGGACCTGATGCTGACGCTGTGCTGCAGCATGTCCTCCCAGAGAGGCAGCACGTGGACGGTGACGGTGGTGTACGTCGTGAACTTGCCGTCAGACACAGAGATGTTGAGGCGGTAGCGGCCAGCATCCACCATGGGACCGGCGGTCAGAACTCCACGGCGAGGCTCCACCGAGAACTGTCCCTGGCCTGGTGGGCTCGGCTCCATCGCGAACACCAGCGTGTCATAAGGGTCCTGGTCCGAGGCTATCAGGTGACCGATCTCACCTCCGGGCCATCGCTCCTGGTAGGCGATGATGAACACCTCCAGGGGTAACACTGTCGGTGCAAATTGTGACTCCTCTATAACCTGCGGAAAGAGGAAATAATGATGAGTATCTTAAGAAACGTTATACACGTTTATATGAGTCATACACCGTCACTTGCAAAAACTGATGAATATCTGAACAGTGCCTGATGCAATACAGGATGATTCACTGAGGAATACCTACATTGAGATGTCAGAAAGTATTAATTTTACTGAATACTTTTTGCATTATATTTTTATTATTATTACAAACACGAGTTGCCATTACTTGTTACTTATTACTCGTTATTATTATTTTTACTCGTACGTAGTTGGAATTTTTAAAATTCGGTCTCAATTTTTAATATAACAATCAGCTTTGAAATATGTTATGGACACCCCTAGGTTTAACTGATATGAGTTTTACATACTTCAGGATGTTATTTTGATACACTATAAATTCATTAAATTGTATACTACGTATTTTTTTAATATGCATTAAAAATAAGTGCAGTTCTGAATTCAAATTTTTTTACAATAGTATGAAAAGGATTCTGACAGTTTAAGTTATCTTAGCGGCTAAACGCTTATGTATACGAAAATAATATCATGAAGCATGTAAATCCAAATCTGTTAAATATTAATAAAGGTTCTTATAGTAAATTTCAAAGTAGACTCATTTATACATGGTGTCCAAACTTTAAACTTTCAACTACATATTTATACAGGGTGGACTGCCGGGAACCGGACGAATTTGGCAACAGCTGTTACATTGTTGTTACACGTTCTAGGGAGATTGAGGTTATGTCATTGTTTTGAGTGAGCTTTACCATTTTTAGTCACGATGGATCAGTGGTCAGCTCAGCATCGTGTTTTTGCATATGACACATTTATTAAAAATGGCGAATCCGTTATCAAAACACAGCGTATCTTCCGACGCCACTTTAATATTGCGCGAAATGACACGGTTCCATGCCGGAATACATTGCTAAGATGGGTGCACAAGTTCAGAACAACAGGAACAGTATCAAAGAAAAAGCCACCCGGTCCAGCAAGAACAGTGAGAACACCAGACAACATCGCTAGAGTGAGAACTGCTTTGATGAGGAGCCCGGGTCGCTCTGCACGAAGACACGCACAAGAGCTACGCATGAAGCGCGATTCTGTCAGAATAATTTTAAAATCAGATTTGAAATTTCATCCCTATAGAAATACAGGTGGTACAGCAACTGAAAGAGAGGGACTATGGACAAAGAGAAGATTTCGCAGTACGTATGCAGGTGTTGTTTACTGATAATCCTGATGTAGTGATGTTAATGAGCGACGAAGCTTCACTTCCCACTTAAAACGGTTTCAGTGAACAAACAAAACTTACGATATTGGGCTCCTGAAAATCCATGTAACTTTCATGAAAAACCACTCCACTCTCCAAAAGTAACGGTTTGGTGTGCTGTAGGCCACTTTGGGATAATTGGTCCGTATTTTTTTGAGGAAAATGGAGTCACAGTGACAGTGAATTCTGCACGCTATGTTCACATGTTGGAAACATATCTCAAGCTACAACTTCGGAGGCGAGGAATAAACGTGAAAAATGTTTACTTCCAACAAGATGGGGCTACAGCGCATACTGCCGCTGCATCGATGCGAGTTGTGAAGAAGATGTTCCCTGGCAAGTTGATTTCACGTTTTGGTGACGTGCCGTGGCCGCCGAGGTCACCAGATTTGTCGCCCTGTGACTATTTTCTTATGGGGGTATTTGAAAGCTCGTGTCTATGTTCACAAACCACGAACGTTATTGCAGCTAAAAGATGCAATCACCGAAGAGGTGAATTTGATTGGACAAGACATGTTGATGAGAGTGCGTAATGATTTTCTCCAGAGGTTGGAAACCTGTATCCAGGTTAACGGCCATCACATGCATGATATCCATCTTTAAGAAATAAACCCAAACTAGGATAAAAGGTTCCATAAAACATATGTTTTTTGAAATGGTATGTTTTTACCAATATATATTCCACAATTAAATAATTTTACTATATAAAATAAGGTTGTACTATTCATTTAAAATTACGTCCGGTTCCCGGCAGTCACCCTGTAATACTTAAATAAGGTAATTGAATGGATTCAAATTTCTTTGTAAAATTA